>NW_027062698.1:1203018-1384209 GCF_032884065.1 Artemia franciscana
TAAGAAACCAGTTCTGCTGCACTGTCTTTTTATGTAAAAATAAGCGTCTATACACAAAAGGACGAATGCAACAGAGAACAGGCTTTTCCGAAATTTACTGCCCAGCTACTTCATTATCTAGAAAAGAAAAGAAAAGTCAATCATTTGCAGACAATAGACAATATATTTTTCCGAACTAATAAATATATAAAAGGATAAATATTGAAGACTGGCTATATACATCACAAGAGCGAAAACCTCAAAATGGTTGCGATGTCTGGTCAAGACCTTTTTTCTTCACATGTAATTATGCTTGCTATTAACAAATCCTTTTAGACTTTCCTGGAACATTTTGTGATATAGGAAAAGCACAGATACAAATGTGTTCCTTAAAACTGAATTAGTCAATACAAGATAAATGCTAAATGTGAAAATGAGCACTACCTAAGGAGGGGCGGGGGTAGCATGGATTAGTTTTTGGCGGAAAAGAAATTTTCTGGGCAAAAACTTTCATGGGTAGATAAGGTGTGATTTAAAAAATTTACATTTTCTAAGAGCCCCACGGAGATAAAACCGTATATATATATATATATATATATATATATATATATATATATATATACATATATATATATATATATATATATATATATATATATATATATATATATATATATATATATATATATATATATATATATATATATATATATATATATATATATATATATATATATATATATATATATATATATATATATATATATATATATATATATATATATATATATATATATATATATATATATATATATATATATATATATATATATATATATATATATATATATATATATATATATATATATATATATATATATATATATATATATATATATATATATATATATATATATATATATATATATATATATATATATATATAGCTAAGCGTATTTTACTTATTATCAGTTCTGGTATTTTGTGTTATTCTGGTAATAACACATATACAGTGTTCATCATCAGCAGTAAAACATTTTACTGCTGATGATGAACACTGTATATGTGTTCGAAATATCCAGTTAAATAATTTTATATCTATTCACTGTCAATAAAAAGGTATCATCCCTATTTTGAACTGTTTTACTTTCTTTAAAAATGCAAATACCCCCCCCCCCCTCCTTGCCCTAGACACACACACACTCTTTGCCATGAGGAATGAAGACGATTGTCAACCAAAACCGTATTTTTGAAATGTTTTTTTTTTCTTAATTTTGATTATATCTGTAAAGATCAAATTAACCTACCTGTATAAACCTTGAAAGAATTAATTTTATTTGCTCCGTTCAATTTCCATTCTATATTGCTTTTATATTTCATTCTATATTGTCATTAACTTAAAAAAAAAACTTTTTCCATAAAACAAGTTTTTCAAAGAGAAGTAAAGAGCTCTATTGAGCCAAGAATGAGCAGAAATAAAGCCAAATAATCTTCCAAGCGTAAAACTACCACAAATAGCTATCAATAAATTAATGAAACTCAAGACGGACAGAAACTTCAATAAATAGCCAAGTCAAACTCAAAACGAGCAAAGATTAAAATGAGTAGGGCCGATAACCCCTGTGCCTTGTCAATACAAGAGCATAATTTGCACTTTACTGAGAAAAACAAAACAAAAAAACGTGGATTTTCAGTTTGGTTGACATATACTGATATTTATTCCTTGAAGTTGCCAGGGCTTGTTGCCCCCCAACCCCTCTTGATTATTAAAAATTTCCAATCGAATGAGCCGTTTTTGAAGCTTCTACGACAACAAACGGCCATCTCAAAATTTCTATCAGATACATTTCAGGAAAATACGAGACAAGGGGGGTCTCAAACCTCTGATCACTTTGAATTCTTCTGATCACTTGATGTTATCAAACCTCTGATCACTTTGAATCTTGAAAAGAGTAATGGAACTTATTATGACCAAAAAGATGAGCCTTTTCCAAAGTTTATACGACCACTCGTTCTATAAAACTTTATATGTCCCCAGGGCATAACTTACAACCCTTGCCCTGAGGGCTATGGAGAGGGGCAGGGAGTTTTCATCTTCAAAGACATAATTTCCAGATCTTTTAACTAAGCAGAACAAAATGGCTATCTCAAAATTATGACTGGATCAGTTTAGGGAAATGGTGGGCGTGGGAGGGGGATTAGTAGCCCTCTAATCACTTTTGACCGTTCAAAGGGGCCCTAGCCCCTTCAATTTCTAATCAAATATGCCTTTTTAGAAGTTCCTACGAAACAAATGGCCATCACAAATTTCTATCAAATGCATTTCGGTAAAATACGAGGTGTGTGGGGGGGGGGCATCCACCCTCCGATCACTCTGAATCTTAAAGAGGGCACTAAAACTTCTGATTCCAAATACAATGAGCCCTCTCGAAGTTTATAGGATCACCTTTTCTATATAAACCTTAAATACCCCGGGGCATAACTTACAACACTCACCTGCTGTGGGGGGTGTCACCCTCAAAGACATATTTTCTCTACTTCTCAACGACGTTGAGCAAAATGGATACCTCAAAATTTTGATTGGATTTTTTGGGGAAATGGTGGGCGTGGGAGGGGGGTTAGTTGCCCTCCAATCACTTTGACTATTAAAAAGGGCTCCAGATGGTGGAATCGAGAAAACATCAATTTCTAATTTAATATGGTCTGTTTCCTGATACGTCTGAAAAATTTCATTGTCCTAGCTTACCTGGAAGTGCCTAAATTAGCAAAACCGGGACAGACAGACCGACCGACCGACAGAATTTGCGATCGCTATATGTCACTTGGTAGATAAAAAAAAACTAAATTAAAATAAATTCAGAAATTATCTAAAAGTCTGGTGTTGCAACCCCCTTCCCCTTTCTCTCAAACTCACTATTGGTCGGAGCCTCATTTGTGAGTTACTACATGTAATAATCATTTAGCTCAAGAAAGTTTTCAATTTCAGCAGTCTATATAGTTTAGTTAAAGCGCAAATTCCACTTCAACCGTTAGAAGGGTTAGGTGATCCAATTTTGTGGGTTTTGTATGAATGAGATTAATTGCAATTTCTAGTCCTATAAAGTAAATAACGTACCAACAGTTATGCGTTTCGCCATCTATCTGGGGTCAAACAAAAAGCATGTCCTTCTCGATTAGATTGGGAAGAGGTCATAAGAGACGATTAAAGGAAATTGGAACTTCATGGAAGAAGGTACACATTGAAGCTTTGAAAAGATTGGGACGAAGGAGGAGCGTTTGGAGCTTTACTGACACCCCTCATGCTATTTGGTGCTATATGGCGTTGTTAGTAGTAGTAGTAGTAGCAGTAGCAGTATTTACAGTAACCTCCGTTGGTCTTAATTTTGGTATCTTGTATGAACTAATCTGCATAAATTTTTAATTAAAAGGGCTCTAAATAAGTTAAACAATGTGTTTTCTAAATTTAAGTTCTGATCATTTTCTGTTTAACACAGTATACATGTAAATTATTAATCATCACAATAAATTTAAGAGGGAAGTATTTAAAAGAGGAACATTGATAAGAATTAGTGCCATATTTAAGAATAAAGTAAAAGTAAAGTAAATTTTGGATTTGTTATTATAACGTTAGACTCAGATTTGCAATCAACAACAACACAATTCATATATTCGACCTAGGTCGAAGGAGGCATGAATCCAATTTCGGCCCTATACAGATTGAAAATCCTGGAGTGTTTTTGACGAATGGATCATGTCGCAATAACTTTCCCTCATGGGGACAACCTCATTACTGGTGTTTTCGAAAAATTATCTGCCAAGCTAGCTATTGAAGCGTTTTATAGACTAGGATGTTTTCATCGCCTTATCCGTCTTTTTTCTGTATGTGATTAACTTTGTTATTTATTTTACTTTGGCTGTTTTTCTTTTGTATCTACTCCAATTAACCTCTGTTTTGTGAAGAGGGTGATAAATAAATTATTATTATTATTATTATTGGTGAAATATTTAATTAGTATATTTTGATGTAGAACAATTTGATGATTAATACTATACTGTGAATATCAAAAGTTCTATGATTATGATATATACAACTCTTTACTGATCACGAGTCAAAGAAAGTTGAAGAAGAGAGGGTTTAAAGAGTACAGGGCCTCACTTTGGGTGCTCAAGTCCTATGTGTCCACCTTTCTATTCATGTGTATCTATGAAGATTCGACTTTAAACCAGCTAATACCATAATTAGATATCCTTACCACCACGGCTGGATGAATATGATGCATCATGGTGACTATAGTTTCCACCAGGTTGCGATTAAAACAACTATCTTGGAGTTTTGTTTCGATCCGGCTTAATGCTACGAGGGTACCCAGGGAACTGAAAAGGTGGTAAGATGCTTTCCGAGCAGTTTCAACTCGTAGAATGGAATGGGCGACACCCCTTAAGCCCTTCAAGGACTACAATGGCTGAGGTTTCATTATATGCACACGGAAATACATAGAAAGACTTCACTTGGTTGCTTTCACTTGCTAAGACTTGGTTGCGAATAGAGGACTCATGTTTTGATCCCTTCAAACTATCTAGTAATGCGACCTCTGTGGTTCCCTCCCCCGCTGTGATAGTCGGAGGTGATGAATAATATGTGTGATTTGTTCATTTTTTTAGTGATTTGTTTGATGTTTGTTAGTTGTTGTTGTTTGTTTTTTGTTGTTGTTTGTTTTCGTAAGTTATGATATATAAATTTTTCTCCTGGATTGGGAGATTTAGTTATGTTTTTGTTGTTTTTCATTTTGTATACAAGTTTTTTTCTTATTCAAGTTTTCTGTTTTTGGCCTTTATTTTTTTTTGTTTCAGTTTCTTTTTTCACAAAAAATGAGTTCATCGTTCTGTTTGCCTAGTTGCTGTCCACATGTCATTGTTATGAAGATGCCAAGCTGGGTGGTGGGTGGCACATGATGGATCTTAATTTGTATGTTTTTTTTTAAATTTGTCTGACTCTAGTTTGGGTGACATCTCCTCCTTGGGTGAGCGACTATTTCATCTTCAAAATAACCCAATTGATGTTCTTAGTTTGATAAATAATTCAGTAGGTCAGTCTAACAAATCACCATCAAATCCCCATTTTTCAGTTAGTAGTAAATACATATCCGATTTAGATCGAGTATCCAAACGAGATGGTATATTCTCTATACTTCAGCTTAATGTTCAGGGTCTTTGCTCTTCGTTTGATGAGTTGAAAAAAATAGTACGTAGTGGCCACCCTGACTTCATTGGTCTTTGTGAGACATTCCTTGATTCAAAAAACGAATCTCTATTGCATCTCCCTGGGTACAAGATGGAATATTTGAATCGAAGTAGGATGGCTAAAGGTGGCCTTGCTGTTTATGTTTCGGAATATCTTCCGTACTCTGTTAGACATGACCTGTCAAGAAATGAAGAAGGAATTTTTGAATCCATATTTATTGAGATTAAAACCCAAGCTAAAGCTTTGATTGTTGGTAATATATACCGGTCTCCTAGTGGGTCTGTTCCTTCTTTCCTTCAGATTCTTGATGAGGTCTTGGAAATAATCCAACTTCATTCATGTGAACTTGTAATTATGGGCGACTTCAACCTTAATTTGTTTGACCGGAGGTCATCCTCGTCCTTGGATTTTCTTTCGACAATGCTCGCTTGTGGAACACTGCCTTCTGCATGCATTCCAACTCGCATAACTAACACTACCGTTTCTTTGCTTGATAATATTTTTTCATCTTTGACGTTGGTGGGAAATTCTATATTGATGAGTGATATCTCAGACCATTTTCCTGTTTTTTCCATATATGATTTTTCCGATTCGTTGCCAAGGAGGAGCCAAGAAGCTGGTTTTTCGTCTTTAAAATTTAATGATCAGGGCTTGCATATTCTTAGGTCACGGTTGGCAGGTCGTTCGTGGAGTATTTCTGAAAATGGATCTGATATACATTCTTTGTTTAATTCGTTTTATGATTCTTTGAAAGAAGTTATCTTTGATACATGTAATGCACCCCAGTCGAATCTAGCATCGAAAAGAACAACCCCTTTGAATCCTTGGATGACCCCTGGACTCCTTAGAAGTTGGAGGAAGAAAAATTATCTTTGGAAGGCTTACAGATGCTTTAAGCCATTTTCGCGTGATTCTCGGCTTCAACTTTTCAAAGCTTATAGAAGAGTTTACAATTCGCTTTGCCGAAGGGCTAAATCGTTATTTTATCATAGAAAATTTTCTGCGTGCGGTAAAGACATTAGGAAGACATGGCAAGTAATAAATTCTGTTATCAGACCATCTTTTCTGCCTCCTTCTGTCCCTTCAAGTGTTGTGATTGACGGCAAAAATGTAAAGGGTGAGCTAAAAGTTCAAGATGGCTTTACTTCCTATTTTGCTAATATCGGCAAAACTACAGTCTCTTCTGTAAAACCCTCTTCTTCTCTACATGATTTTAGGTCTTATCTAGGACCACCTTGTCCTAAATCAATGGCATTGGAACCTGTCTCTGAAGCTGAAATAGCTAGAATTGTCAATTGTTTGAGGGGTTCTTCATTCTCTGGCCCAGACCGTATTCCGACTGAGGTTGTCAAGTTCATTCTTCCTGTCATTGTGTGTGCCCTCACGAGACTTGTCAATCTTTCTTTTGAAAATGGTGTCTTCCCAAGTGCTCTAAAGCGTGCTCGTGTTATCATCCTTTTTAAAGGTGGATCAAGGAATGATCCTGCAAATTATCGTCCCATATCTCTTTTATCAGTGTTTAGTAAAATTTTTGAAAAAGCTATGCTTTCTCGACTTCTTGATTTTCTTAATTCTAAACACTTTTTTCATGATTTTCAGTTTGGTTTTAGGGCGAAACATTCAACTGAGCACGCATGTGCAACTTTCTTGAATTATTTAAATTCAGCTCTTGACTCTGGTTTGATACCTGCTGCTCTTTTTCTTGATGTTCGAAAAGCGTTTGACTCATTAATACACAAGATTCTTCTTCTGAAAATGTCCCATATTGGTATAAGAGGGAATGCTTATTCATGGTTTCTATCATATTTATCTGGTCGAGTCATCTCGGTTCATCCGGACTTTTCTAATCCTTCTGGAATAGAGTCTGGTGTTCCACAAGGATCTGTCCTTGGGCCGATAGTCTTTTTAATCTACGTCAATGACCTTATTAGTGCGGTTAAAATTTTAAAACCTACCATTTGCAGTCGTCTTTGTCAACCAGTATCCGTCACTAGCTGTGACAAGAGTTTGTCCTTACCGGATACACTTATTGCTTTTGCTGATGACAGTACTCTTTGCACAACTGGTAGAACTGAGTCTGATCTTCGTTCAAGGATGATAGCCCTTTTTGAAAGAGTTATCCAGTGGTTTGATGTAAATTATCTTGCCTTAAATGTTGAAAAGTCATGTTTTCTCATTTTCTCCGGAGTCTCAAAGGCTTGTCCTGATTTAAATGAAATAAATATATCAAGAGGTTCTCTAAGTAGACCTAAGGATCGTTACGTTCGATTCCTAGGCATCTTGCTTGACGAAAATCTCTCGTTCAAGCATCATATTGACCTGATTAAAATGAAAGTCTCCAGGAGTCTCGGAATCCTTAGAAAGGTCAAATATATATTTCCAGGGTCGACTCTTGTTCTGCAGCCTAGTTCAGTCTTATGTTTCATATTGTTCTGTTATTTGGATGTCAACTTTTCCCTCGTCTCTGAAGCCACTTTCAAAACTTTATGATAAAGCAAGGACTCTTATTCAGGAAACTAACCGTTTTTCACTTAAACCCTTGCTTGATTTGAAATCTCTCTATTTTCTTTCTTGTTCTTCTTTCGTTTTTTTACAGTTGCACGGCCATCTTCCTGCTGTCCTATGTAATAATATATCTTTTGTTTCTGATCAATCGACTTATCATCTCCGCACTTCCAACAATTTACTGGTTCTTCACACATCGTCAGTGAGGTCTGACTTCAACCCTCTGACAGCTTGCAACAGGATCTGGAACAAGCTCTCAGAGTTCGTACGAAACTGCCACTCGTTTGGTATGTTCAAAAATTATGTTAGAGATTTTCTAGCTATTAAATAATTTTGTTTGTTTGTTGTTTTTTGTTTTTTTGTCTCTTTAATTTTTAATCCGGTTTCCCTTGGAGTTGATGTCTGGATTGAGTTGGATATTTAATTGAGTTGGTGAAATCATGTGCCCCCCCCCCCTAGCTTGTCATTTTTTGGAGATTATTAAAGTGGGCGACTCAATTTTGTTTTTTGGATTTTGTTTATATTTTTTTGTTGTTGGTATTTTTTTTCTCCCCTGTTCTTTCCCAGCCATGGAGCCTTATGGGGCAGATTGTCCTGAAGTAATTTTTTGTTTATGGATTTTAATGTTAAATAAAGAACTCAAGAACTCAACTTCCCACCCAGCCAACGCTA
Organism: Artemia franciscana; assembly: GCF_032884065.1. Lineage (NCBI taxonomy): Eukaryota > Metazoa > Arthropoda > Branchiopoda > Anostraca > Artemiidae > Artemia > Artemia franciscana. The sequence continues at coordinate 1,211,417 of NW_027062698.1, forward strand.
GTGCGTTGACTTTGATCGTTTACGCAAGATTTATTTTGCGCAAAAGAAAATAAACAACAATTTGCATTTCCAGAAAGCGACGCATTTCCAAGTTCTTCGCATCGACACTGAGACTCCAAACCAGAAGTAAATATAATTCTAATTTGGGGCTACCCTGTGTTTTGAGAACCTACAAAATATGGGAACTCGGAATGAATCCAAAATTGCTTTAGCATATACAATATTTTAGAACAGAGTGCTTGAACAACGTTTTTCAAATTCCGAAAAAGCAATGCAAAGGTGATTAATGAATAGCATACAATTTCTCAAGAATGAGAATTGCTACAGCATTAAAAACCAAAAAAAGAAAACTGAATGCACTCGAACTATCAAAATTTGTTAGCTTGAAGGTGAATGGATCATTAGATGCCCAATTAAAACAATTTTTGGGAATTTTTATCTATTTTTATATGAAGAAATTTTTTTGTTCAATCACAACGTAACAATAACTGAGAATTTTCAAATAAACGAGGAAAAAACGGTACTTTTGTCTTATAGCCACCACACTCAAGATCTTGTATTGCAGACATGAGACAATAACCGGTTTTCATGGTCTTTATACCAGACAACATTAGCTTCGGCTCGGTGAGAAACTATACTTTAACTATATTTTAATCAAATATTTAGTTGGTATTTTGGTTAGGTTAGGTTACGTATTTAATACAATGCGGTGTGGGCGGCCCTCCTTCCATAATTCTTTGTTGTAGTTTTCATAATTTTATTGATAAAACATAATGTTTTCATTATATTTTGTTTTATTTCATTAGCATTAATCAAACTTCACTTCTCAACAGAGCTTGACTGTGGTGCTTATAAGACACACTCAAGAGCTTGAGACATTATAAGACACAAGCACCAACAAACCTTTACCTGGCATTTACAAAGGTTACACTTTTTTTAGGGGGCGGCTGCTCCCACCCCCAGAATCCAAAATTATGTTTGGGATGCTTTTTTATGTATTCCTGTACTTTCAGAACAAATTCCTCTTTTTATATATTTTGAAACGTTTTTGGTCCATAAACTATGCAAAATTCTACGCACTTACCTGATTATTAAACTAAAATTTTCCAAGTTTTCAATCCCTTAATCTCCTTTTTTTTGCAGATTTTAGGACGATGATAATGACGAAAACATATCCCTATCTTGATCCATATTAATGGAGCTTCACATTCTAGCAAATTTCACTAAGGAACAAGGGCCAGAAATTACGGAAATTCTTTCTAATATTTATATATGTTATTTTTGTTTGCTTACATGTGAGCATGAAAAAAATTCCTAAGTATAATTTCGTACGAAAGCTGTTGGTGGCTACCAGAATTTCATTAAGCATTTCCTTGGCAAAATCTTTTTTTTTCATTTATGCATGTTGATCCATACTTCTGGGCAACTTCCATATAAAGCAAAGAAATTCTTAACCTCTCTATGAGCCAAATTACGAATTATTTGCGTGCAATAAAAGTAACCTAAAACTTAAAAGGAAGAAAGTGAACCCTCAACTAGTCTGCTTCTAGGAGAGGAAAATTTAAGTGGGAGGACCTAAAAAAGGTTTCTTCCAAGAACGTGAATGGCTATGCTTAGAATTTGTCAATTGGCTGATAATGTATCATTAATATACAAGGTGAAGGTTACTTCCCCTTCGTTTGTAACTAAATCATTCAGCTCTAAAAGGATGGATGGCTTTGATTTAGGCAAGTAAGCCGCAGAGAGGGGGAGAGAACGAACTAATTCACGACTCTTTAAAAAGAATCTAAGCCCAAGTTTTGCTACGACCTCCCCCACTGCTAACTTTTCGTTAGGCAGAAACGTTGGTATGTTATATCTTATTCCAACTGAAATGACACAAAGATTTCCAGTCAGAACAATTGAAAGAACTTCAAAGGGGTAGGAGCCCTTGATTCCCCCGGAGCCTTGCATTCAACTACCAGCTTTTTATCAGAAAGAAAAGCAAATGACAGTTTGCTCGAACCAAAGCCATGCAAGGCTTATCAGTAAGCATGGTTGGAGGTGGTAAGCATGCACAGGCCAAATCTAAAAGCCCCCTCCCACCCCTACCAACTTCAGAGCAGTAATCTAGGTAAGCCTTTTTTTCTCTCTTTGGACAGTTTGAAACCTAAGGGACAAGTACCTCGAGTATATGGAACCTGATAAGGATAATTTATAGAGGCAAATCACCTTCTCCGACTTTTGCACGAAAGAGCTCAGATCAGCTTGAAACTGGCCGGCCAAGAACCTTAGACAAAGTAGACATATGGGTACGGTTTTCAGAGATGTAGACCACTATCAAGCTTCACCTACGTTCCGCATAAAAATATCCGGGCCCACTTGATATCTGGTGTTATAAAAACGTTGAAACTTTTTTTGGTGATCATAGTGGTAAGAATTTCACATATGGCTTAGTTCCGTGTACAATTTCCCGCGGAAAGCATTGACTAATATTTTAATTAATTTCAATTTTTAAAATTTACTCAAAAGAAAATAACCCAAAAAACGAAAATTATTCTGTAAAAGGGCGTGAGCTTAACATTATTTAAAGAAAGCACAATAGAAATTATTTCATTAATGAGCTAGACATGTAATTTTAGTTCAATCCATAAACCCTTACAACAAACTAGAATCTGAAACGATAAAAAAAAAAAAAAGATAGAATAAAATGCGCCTGGATTCAGGAGTGTCAAGATGAAGGGAGAGGGGTCATGATGGTTTCAACTTCTAGAAGACCATAAGTCAGGACAAAAGAAATGTTCCTACAAGGTCTGATGATTGAAAAAGGCCAGTAACTTTCGAAATCAATGGTTCTTTGTTCTTCACTTTTATTTTTGACTCGTTGTCATTGTTGCTGACGGAAGTATTATGACTGTACATATTTGTTCTTCATTACTTTAAACATCTTTCCAATATCCTTTACCTTAGCTGCTCGGATTGGTCTTGTCACGTTTGATGGTCTAGATTGTTCATTTGTCTTCTAGACATTATGAAACTACTTTAAACGCCTTTTGTAAATAGACCGATTCCATTTGGTATTTTACACTGAGCTATGTTCCTTTTGCAATTTGGCATGTGTCATAGACATAAAAACGATAAGGTCATTCCTGGAGGGGGGGGGGGGTGGATGATGTAATTTATTCTCTTGAAATGTGCTCATAAATGTGACGTCAATCATATAATTTTTCTAATCAATCATGTTTCTTTTGTAATTTTGGCTGCATCACCGACATTGAAAACGGTACATCCATTACTGAGGCATATAGGAGGTATATATGCCTACGTTTTTTGAATGTATTCATAAATATAATGTCACTAAAATAAATCTTTTTTTCCCAAATTAAGGCTTTTAACGAATTTTATCAAACTTCTGATATATAGATCGTTTTTATAGGACAGAATATCCTGAGATACAAATTTTCCTGCAAAAATATGGAGTCGTTTTGGCTCCATATGGGCTTCATAGCCAGGTCCCGACACTCGGCAAAGGCAGGCTTCTATATATGGACTCTCACTGTCGCTTGTCTTCTAAACGCATACGTTTTGAGCCTTTTCTTGATGTCGGGACGTCCAAATGAACCTTAGATTCTTACCAAATGAACCTTAGACACATCACCAAACCTTTGTTTCTTTTAATTGTTCAGAAGGTGAACAGAAAGTTATTTTCTTCCAACAATTTATCTATCCAACAGTTTTGGATTTTTCAAAGGTATTATAGGCATTGATGACCTTATCCATGTCAAAATCCAAAACATAATAATCATTGCTATCATCTTCAATTTATTTAGTTCGTCTTACCTCAGCTTGTCTGTCGTCATTATGAAATACATATCACAGGATCTTTGTTTTTTTTTTATCAAAGGTATGGTAGGAATCGATGATCTAATCCATATCAAAATCCCAAACCCAATCATAATCACTATCATTTTCAATTTTGACACATTTCGATTCTCTGTGTCCAGGTTGATTTTCGTTGACTCGCTCACATGTTTGGTGTCGTATGCCTTCTAACCACACGTGTCTTGTGCGTTTCATTTTCATTTTTACTTGTTCACATGCTCGGTGTCACAAGTCTTCTAACAGCGTGTGTCTGCTTTTAATTTTCATTTTTGACACGCCGCCGCTGTTCTTCTAACAACTTGTGTTTTTGTCTCGCTCACTTGCTCGGTGTCACATGTCTTCTAACCGCGTGTTTCTTTGCTCTTCATTTTATTTTTGACACGCTCTAAATGTCGTTTTTGCAAATTTTCTAACCGCCCGAATCTTTGCTCTTCATTTTCATTTTTGACACGTTTTGTGATTTTAATTAATTCAGACAATTTAGCAATGGCCTTTCCTTTAGCTGTTCGTATTATCGTTGTCACAATTGATGATCCACGTTGTCGATTTTTATCACTTGATCTTATCAACGAGATCTTATCACGTTTGATAGTTCATATGCTGGATTCAGAGAATCAGCATTTATAGTAACTGCAACTGCAGATTTTATTTCGTGGGCCTTCCAACAGACATTATGTTATATAAATAAATGATGCATTGGAAACTCGACAATCTTATTTATGCTATGCATGAGACCATGTAAAAAAAAATGCTTATATGATCTCATAAGAACTACTTATACGATGTACTAACATAGTACGTAACGTCATTTGCAAAAACAAAAACTAAGGCTCTTAACGAATTTTTTCAGACTTCTGACCTATCTAGATGGTTCTTCATACGAGAAAATCCCAAGATACAAATTTTTCCTTTCAAGCTTTCTCTCATTATAGTCATAGAAAGCAGGGTTGAGCAACACTTTCCGTACAGCCTACTGTTTGAAATACGGCCAGTCAGTCGGGTACCCAAAACAATCCGTTGCTCTATGGAAAACATAAAATAGGAAAACAAAGCCACCCCCTAAAAAAAGTGTAACCTTTGTAAATGCCAGGTAAAGGTTTGTTGGTGCTTGTGTCTTATAATGTCTCAAGCTCTTGAGTGTGTCTTATAAGCACCACTCTCAAGCTCTATGGAAAACAAACTTAAAATAGTACCAAGGTAAGTTAAGCTGTCCACTTGAGAGATCTTTTCGTTACCCAGTGTCACCTTTTTATCGTCACCCTTTTCATCGTCACTTATTCCTTGCCTTAGCGACTTAGTCTTCCATAACATTAATAAGAAGCAAAAATTCTAAAATTTTCACTCATTTTGCTCACACTTTCATCTAGCATACTTAAATCAGCAGCATAATCAAAGTCCAAGAAATTTTTTCTTCCCCACTTGATTCCGTGTTCTCCCATTGCCTTTCCTGTGCTTCCGAAGAGAAAGTGGATCAAAATTATATATATATATATATATATATATATATATATATATATATATATATATATATATATATATATATATATATATCTATATATATAAAAATAAGTTGTCTGTGTGTGGATCTGTGGATGGATCAGGTGACGTCATGTTTGTTCGCATATGACGTCTGAATTATTTCACACTAATACAAAAGAAGAAAAAAACTGAAAAAGGTAAAAACTACAAAAAAAAATAAAAAGAAAAAAAAACTAAAAAACTAAAAAAAACTAAAAAAAGGTAAAAATCTAATAACTAAAAAAAAACTGAAAAAAATAAAAAAAGGCAAAAACTACAAAAAAAATAAAAACTAATAAAAAAACCAAAAAAGCTAAAAAACTAAAAAAACTAAAAAAAACTAAAAAAAGGTAAAAACCTAAAAAAAACTAAAAACTAAAAAAGAAAAAAACTAAAAAAAAGGAAAAAACTGAAAAATAAAAGAGAAAAAGAAAACTAAAAAAATATGAATAAATATATATAAAAATAAGTTGTTTGTGGGTTATGTCTGTCTGTCTGTCTGTCGAGTGACGTCGTGTTTCTCCGCATATGACGTCTGAATTATTTCACACTAATACAAAAGAAGAAAAAAAACTAAAAAAGGTAAAAACTACAAAAAAAACTAAAAAGAAAAAAAACTAAAAAAGCTAAAAAACCAAAAAAAACTAAAAAAAGGTAAAAAACTAAAAACTAAAAAAAAATGAAAAAAACTAAAAAAAGGCAAAAACTAAAAAAAACTAAAAACTAATAAAAAAACTAAAAAAGCTAAAAAACTAAAAAAACTAAAAAAAGGTAAAAAACAAAAAAAAACTAAAAACTAAAAAAGAAAAAACTAAAAAAAAGGAAAAAACTGAAAAATAAGAGAAAAAGAAAACTAAAAAAATATTAATAAATATAAACTATATATATAAAAATAAGTTGTCTGTGTGTGGATCTGTGGATCAGGTGACGTCATGTTTGTTCGCATATGACGTCTGAATTATTTCACACTAATACAAAAGAAGAAAAAACTAAAAAAGGTAAAAACTACAAAAAAAACTAAAAAGAAAAAAAAACTAAAAAAGCTAAAAAACTAAAAAAAACTAAAAAAAGGTAAAAATCTAATAACTAAAAAAAACTGAAAAAAATAAAAAAAGGCAAAAACTACAAAAAAAAAATAAAAACTAATAAAAAAACTAAAAAAGCTAAAAAACTAAAAAAACTAAAAAAAACTAAAAAAAGGTAAAAAACTAAAAAAAAAACTAAAAAAGAAAAAAACTAAAAAAAAGGAAAAAACTGAAAAATAAAAGAGAAAAAGAAAACTAAAAAAATATGAATAAATATATATAAAAATAAGTTGTTTGTGGGTTATGTCTGTCTGTCTGTCTGTCGAGTGACGTCGTGTTTGTCCGCATATGACGTCTGAATTATTTCACACTAATACAAAAGAAGAAAAAAAACTAAAAAAGGTAAAAACTACAAAAAAAACTAAAAATAAAAAAAACTAAAAAAGCTAAAAAACTAAAAAAAAAGTAAAAAACTAAAAACTGAAAAAACCAAAAAAAGGCAAAAACTAAAAAAAAACTAAAAACTAATAAAAAAAACTAAAAAAGCTAAAAAACTAAAAAAACTAAAAAAACTAAAAAAAGGTAAAAAACAAAAAAAAAAACTAAAAACTAAAAAAGAAAAAACTAAAAAAAAGGAAAAAACTGAAAAATAAGAGAAAAAGAAAACTAAAAAAATATTAATAAATATAAAAAATATAAATATAAATATAATATAAATTAGCAATCAACAAAGCACCGAGACACAAATGACGACCGGGACACAGGGAGTATAAATGACGACCAGGACATAAGTAAAAAAAAAAACTAAAAAAACTAAAAAAATGGTAAAAACTACAAAAAAACTAAAAACTAATAAAAAAACTAAAAAATCTAAAAATCTAAATAAACTAAAAAAGAAAAAAAAGAAAAAAGGAAAAAAATAAAGGAGAAAAACAAAACTAAAAAACGAATGTATATACAGACCGGGACACCGGGATACAAATGACGACCGGGACACAGGGAATATAAATGACGACCGGGACACAGGGACACAACTACAATGGGGACGCCGGGGGGCACAGGGGGATATAAATGACGACCGGGACACCGGGACACAAGGAATATAAATGACGCCCGGGACACTCAAAGAGAAATCACAGACTGGAACACCGGGACACAAATGACGACCGGGACACAGGGAATATAAATGACGACCGGGACACAGGGACATAACTACAAAGGGGACGCCGGGGTGCACAGGGGGATATATAAATGACGATGGCGACTCAGGGAATGGTCGATTAGCAATCACCATCAACAAAGCTCAAGGGCAATCATTAGAATCATGAGGTATAGATCTGAATACGGATTGTTTTCCCATGGACCATTATATGTTGCATGTTCAAGAGTCGGTAAACCTGACAATCTATTTATATGCACAGACAATGGGACAGCAAAGAATGTTGTATATTCGCAAGTTTTACGTAGTTAAAAACATATATATATATATATATATATATATATATATATATATATATATATATATATATATATATATATATCTATATTCACAGGTGGGACATAGGGACACAACTACAATGGCGCGTAACTAATATGGCGCGTAACGACTTACGCGCGCGGGGGGGCTTGGGGGGGGGGGCGCGAAGCGCCCCCACCAACTAGGTGTTGGGGTGGCGCGAAGCGCCACCCCAACAGTTAGTCTATATATATAAAAATAAGTTGTCTGTGGATCTGTGGATCAGGTGTGACGTCGTGTTTGTCCGCATATGACGTCTGAATTATTTCACACTAATACAAAAGAAGAAAAAAACTAAAAAAGGTAAAAACTACAAAAAAAACTAAAAAGAAAAAAAACTAAAAAAGCTAAAAAACTAAAAAAAACTAAAAAAAGGTAAAAATCTAATAACTAAAAAAAAACTGAAAAAAATAAAAAAAGGCAAAAACTACAAAAAAAATAAAAACTAATAAAAAAACTAAAAAAGCTAAAAAACTAAAAAAACTAAAAAAAACTAAAAAAAGGTAAAAAACTAAAAAAAACTAAAAATTAAAAAAGAAAAAAACTAAAAAAAAGGAAAAAACTGAAAAATAAAAGAGAAAAAGAAAACTAAAAAAATATGAATAAATATATATAAAAATAAGTTGTTTGTGGGTTATGTCTGTCTGTCTGTCTGTCTGTCGAGTGACGTCGTGTTTGTCCGCATATGACGTCTGAATTATTTCACACTGAAAAAAAACTAAAAAAGGTAAAAACTACAAAAAAACTAAAAAGAAAAAAAACTAAAAAAGCTAAAAAACTAAAAAAAACTAAAAAAGGGTAAAAAACTAGAAACTAAAAAAAACTGAAAAAACTAAAAAAAGGCAAAAACTAACCGGAACACAGGGAATATAAATGAAGACCGGGACACAGGGACACAACTACAATGGGGACGCCGGGGGGCACAGGGGGATATAAATGACGACCGGGACACCGGGACACAAGGAATATAAATGACGCCCGGGACACTCAAAGAGAAATCACAGACTGGAACACCGGGACACAAATGACGACCGGGACACCGGGAATATAAATGACGACCGGGACACAGGGACATAACTACAAAGGGGACGCCGGGGTGCACAGGGGGATATATAAATGACGATGGCGACTCAGGGAATGGTCGATTAGCAATCACCATCAACAAAGCTCAAGGGCAATCATTAGAATCATGAGGTATAGATCTGAATACGGATTGTTTTCCCATGGACCATTATATGTTGCATGTTCAAGAGTCGGTAAACCTGACAATCTATTTATATGCACAGACAATAGGACAGCAAAGAATGTTGTATATTCGCAAGTTTTACGTAGTTAAAAACACACACATATATATATATATATATATATATATATATATATATATATATATATATATATATATATATATATATATATATATCTATCTATATTCACAGGTGGGACATAGGGACACAACTACAATGGCGCGTAACTAATATGGCGCGTAACGACTTACGCGCGCGGGGGGGCTTGGGGGGGGGGCGCGAAGCGCCACCCCAACAGCTAGTATATATATATATATATATATATATATATATATATATATATATATATATATATATATATATATATATATATATAGGGATTGAACACAACCCTGTTTAACTCCTGATTTAATATAAAACCAGCTAATACACACCGATTTAATTAACTTCTGATTTGATGCGAAATCAGCCACTACACAGAAGCGCTTAAGACAGCTTACAACAGGTCAGCAAAAAGTCCCTGGACCACCAGTTGATTGAAGGATCTGTGCAATCCTGGGCCCATCTTGGTCACAACACGATATTCATTATTCATGTCTACAAATATTATACTACTATAGGGAGGCAGATCATAATAGTGAACCAGCTAGGAAAAGGTTTTCCAGCCCAAAAACGCCCACCTAAACGGATCAAGCCCAGAAGAGTCATCCAATAATCAGAATCCCGTGCAAATGTTCTGTCGTTTAGGCTATAATTTCCTCGAGGGGCACCACTGCTCGTGCAGGAAAACGGTTACCAGCACGGTCCTCAGTCTTACGTGTACCCTGACAGGGTCAAGGCAGCCCTATATCGAGGACCTTGTCTATAAATTTGTATCTTACACCTAGCCGCAGTTATCTTCCTACAGAAAATCCACCCACGATGATGTTCTGCGTCACCATGCAGTTTAACCCATTGCTAGGAGAAGTTTCGTAACTAACGGGACGTGTCCATACGCTGGTGGGCCCTGTTGAGTGTTTAATGTTAAAGATGACTAAGTTGCTAAGGCTAGGAATAAGTGAAGATGATAGGGTGAGATTGAGTAAAAAAAAAAAAGATCTTTCAAGTGGACAGCTTCACTTACCTTGGTAGTATTTTCAGTAAAGACGGTAAGTGCAGCAAAAATTCTAAAAGTAGAATAGCCAAGGCCCAGGGTGTTATTCAGAGTTTTTGGAAGAATAGGAGGATGAGTCTGCGACCCAAGAAAAGAATATTGAAAGCTAGAGTGATGATAGTGGTCAAACATGGTTTTGAAGCATGGGCTCTCGGAAAAACAGAGGAAGATTTGCTAGATGTTTTCCAGAGAAATTGCCTACGCGAGAGGAGCATACGTAGCTATGTTGGCCTCAGGTGACTTGGTGCTGCGGTGAGTTGTTAGTAGTTGTAATAGCATTATATATCAACTATTTTTATATCTATATATGTATAGATATAAAGATATCTTTATAAGTGCATTTAAAAAACCCATGGGCCATACACACACAAATATATGAATAAATAACAAACAAGCAAGGAAATTAAACAACAGTACAAATTACAATCACGCACAGAAACAGAATTATATATTAAATTTGCTACAATATTGGGTAAAATATTTGCCTTAATACCCTTAGGTTAACTAGTAGTAGTACTAGCACCACTAGTTATATTAGTAGCAGAAAGAGTACAGTTAATAGTTGTAATCATAGCTTTAATAGCAGTAGTAGTAGTAGCACCAGTAATAATAGTAGCAGTAGTAGAAGCAGTAGCATTATGATGCGAATTTTGTGTTTTTGTTAGTTCACCCCCCCCCCAAAAAAAAGCGTTGTAAGTTTAAATTTTACACAGGAAACTGTTCCTAAGATATTGCTGATATGCCCTTTTGACAACCTGCATACGGATGGCAGGTTGTCATCCGTAAAACAGAAATATTCTCTGAAAATTTCACTTTCATACCTTCATACGTTGTAGATTTTGAACTAGCCAGAAGAAACCGTGTGCATACATTTAATGCTTTGCTTTTGCGGTTATTATAACCAACGACACTAACGGAAATATGTGGAAACTTTTAGGAAACATTTAGGGGGAGTTTTTAATTAAACGAAAAAACTATCTGCATGCAGGTATTAAAAGAACATATAAGCAATATAGGGCATATAAGAACATAGACAGCGATGCTCTATCATAGCTAGTAATATCATTGATATTTTAAAGGGGCTAATTTTATTGAAAATCAAGCGTTCTAGGCCCTCTTAAGAGTCAAGAGTGATAGAAGGGCAATCAGCCCTCCTCTTTAGCTCATAATTTTCCAGACACTTCCAATAAAAATTCTAAGACGGCCACTTTTTTCAGCATAGCTGAACGGTCTATTAACTATATCTTTAAGATTATTGGGTTGGTCAACCCCCAACAACTATGTAATTTGCCCATTATACTTAAAAACTAAATGTTGCTTTAAAATTAAATCAAAACGCACTGCCTGTATGCTGGCTGTCAATAAGACATCTCAGCAATACACCGAGAACGACTGAGGGTATTAAGCTCAAACTGAGGGTATTCTATTACTACTTTTGCTCTTACAAGTTTACTAAATCAAGAAATTGTAAGTGTATCCAGGCTGTGAAAGAGCATAGATATAATTTTTTGGGAATGTTATTAAGTTGTATTTATTAGGTCAACTAGAGGATGTATATGACTAAATTAAACACTACTATTTAAGTCATGATTTTTAAAAGGGTTTATATTGTTTTCAATTGCTGAAAAAGTTTTTCCAGCACACAAATAGCAGGCCAAACTATAAATTCTTAAAATAAAGCCAGAAAAATTGAAACTATTATTTTCTTTTTCCCTTAAAAAGACTATTCCAATATAAAACAAACAGAAATTAGTTTTTAATAAATGAAAACCCAAAACGAACAGAAATTACATATAAATAACTTAGTCAAACTCGAAAGGTGCAGAAATTAACGTGAGTAGGGTTCAAAACCCCTTTACTTTCTGAAAGCCAGAATAAAATTTGCACTTTACTGAAAAAAATTCAAATGAATGTGCATTGTCAATTATGTATGATCAATGTCAATTATGTATGTCAAATGTATTCCTTAAAATCTTAATTAATTTTTTTATTTCTTAGAGTTATAAAAGTGGAAACATTAAAAAGAATTTTTTCAGTAAAATGCAAATTTTATTCTGGCTTTTAGAAAGTATAGGGGTTTTGAACCCTACTCATGTAAATTTATGCTCGTTTTGAGTTTGACTCGGTTATTTATTGTAATTTCTGTTCGTTTTGGTTTCATTTATTTATTGATGCTGATTTGTGGTAGTTGTAAGATTGGTAGATTATTTGATTCTGTTTTTGTCCATTTTTGGTTCAATGAAGTTCTTTTCTTTAAAAACAAAAATTTATTTTGTCAAAAAGTTTTTTTTTTTAATTAATATAAATAAGATGCGACATATTGCGAGATGCAAAACAATAGAGAAATATATTGAAAACAATAGCGGATGGGTGCATTGTCAGAAAACGGCCATGATATTTGGAAACAGCGAAAATAAAATAATCTAATTATAACAGTTTTATTTATCTAGCACATATCCTTTAGAAGTGAAAAAACACTTAAGTATTACCCAAAATAGCCTCAGAACAATCATTTTAGAAACTGCAACGAAGAGTCTCAGATTTAAACCGCAACGTGGAATTTGGATTTTAAAGGCAAATAAACGTAATTGTTATTACTTTTCTTTGCCAGTCCTTATATATCTATCTTCTTTTTTAATTGTGCATTGTTTTCAGATAGAATTAAAACATATATTTTTACAAATATACTAGTTTTGGCTATAAGTTTACCCAATTGGAACTTGAAGTGCTCTGAATAGGCAGGCATAGACATATGCAAATAGAAGATAGAAAATCTAGAATAAAGTACTTAGTTTTATAGGTTGAATTGCTCCAAGCACGCTATTTTTGACTGTGTGGGTAAGTTAGTTCAAAATTTTAGTTGGTAACTACTTAGCTAGAGTATACATTCACTTTTTCCACAAATGTCCGTTAATATTTACGAAAAAAGCACTTGACCCAATTGAAAAAAAAATCAATATATTCTTGGAGATGGTTCCTTAAAGTTTAATGGCTGGACAATCTGTCTTGGCTTTTTTCTACAATTGGCCATGACTTCCACTTTTCTCACAACTATTCCCTCTTTTTTTAATTCAAAAATATATAGCTCAACTACTGTTGAAAAACAAAATGAGAAAGAAAAACACAATTTTAGCAACTGCAGTATGAAGTTACTGATTTCTGAAAACTTAATAAGTAGTGATTTCTGAAAACTTAATAGGTATAACTCCCTTTGAATCCTTTGATTCAAAGTAATCTTCACAAAAGCCTGCTTTGGCTGGCTAATACAGCTTTTGCTTTCAATACAATACAAACAAAAATTTAACACCTTCAGTTTGGATACAAACTCTGTCACCTGATTCATGTTGTGATTGTGAGAGGTAGAGACAATTCACAGCTTTTAAACTAAGCGAGCAGTGGTAGACACAAGCTGAGAACTTTTCGGTATACTATTAATAATGCTAAACGCTAACTGCACACCACGTAGAACAAAGATCAGGCTGATACACTAGCAAACACTGCACTCCTCCATCCAAACCTTGCATTAAAGCTTTTGTTCTAGTCAGCTCCCAAGAGGCCCCAAAGATTGAAGATGATTTTTATAATTGCATTCCATTGTAGCCTTTCTCTTACGGATTATCTCTCTTGCGGATTATTAAGTATAAATATTCTGGGGTCTATGTCAATCCTGTGACATGTCCAAGCCTATTAATAAGTAGTACACACAAGTAGAATTTGGCATCTCACCACGAAGCTTTATAAATTATAAAAAGCAGCTAGAGTCTCAAATAAACATTTGAGAACAATGAGCAATAACAGAGTTGCCCCCCCCCCTTTGGCTATCCACTAGCAGTAGTAAAATCTTGTTTGAGCTGTACTAAAGACAAAATATTTCAGTTAATTACTTTGAAATTTCAAAAACGATTCAATGTCTTATCAAAGTCTTCAATCATTTTATCAAGTCAAAGTTTCACCTAAGTGCAAGAAAGAAGTTAGTATGGAATTAAAATTAAACCATTCTTCTGAAAGACATCTAACGCATCTTCCTCTGTTTTTTAGTGCCTGTTTCTGTGCAGTATTCCACTAAATTCATCACTGTCTTCTCTAAAATCCTAAATGGTCTTTTGCTCACCAATGTATTCCTAAGTTAAGCAGTGACACCTTCTAGTTTTGTAACCTTATTATTTCAGTGTGCATCCCTGTTCATCCACAGTTTATGTGTATAAACTGTGACAATAATAGGGACAGCAAATGACAGTTTTTACTAAGAATAAAAGAGAAAATGTGGAGTAAGGCGTAACTGAAAAGATACATAATTATGCACAAGTAACAAAAGAAAAAAACTTACAAGAGAAGCAAATGCATCTTTTTTGGCTAAAAGGTCCACGATCTCTTCATTATAAAGCTCTAAAAATTGGCAGTCAAATTCAAATCTAACACCTTCTTCTTTCTTAGCGTTGGCCTGATCGAAAATTGATCTAATAGCACGTGTTATTATCCCAGGTAAGTGATATGGGGACTCATCCTCGAATCCCGTTCCCATTGTATATGTCTTGCCAGATCCAGTCTGTAAGAAACAAAGTATACTATAAGCACAAGTAGAAATTTAGCATTTTTGTAGATAACGGCTTTGAGTTTCTCTTTTGAATTTCATTCTGTAATTTTCATCAGTATCGATAAGGAATCATTAAAGAAATTTGCTATCTTTATTCTTTATTTTAGAGTGTAAATTAAAAGGAAAGCTGTAATTTATTACAACTATTAATTAGTTGCATTAAAAAGCCTCTGCAAAGGGCTGCCTCGAATTATTCGAGGCATTATTAAATTAATAATGCTCGAATTATTAAATCGGAGTAATTTCTGTTCGTTTTAAGTTTTAATGTCGCTCCTTACTTTCATCTAAAAAACTTGTTTTTTTTGTTTAATTACTAAAAGAGTTCAAACTTCACAACAATCTATCCCTCAAGTATGAAATTTCCATCCACTAAGGTCAAAACCTTCCTGGTCCATGTTATTTTCTGTCTGAGTCAGTCAGTTAGGCATCTTCAAAAAGCCCTTATTCAATTGGGTGAGTCTTTTAATTTTGGATCAATTTTTTTTTACTGGATACCTTTAACTATAGAATAAATAAACTGAGAATTGAAGTATCAAAAATATTCTTTTCTAATCTCTAGTTAATGTGTTGAAAAACTGAAACCCCCATTGATACTGGTTAGATGTGTCAAGTTACCCAATATCCCTTGACGTATGTCCAAATAGTGCCAAAACATAGTATCCTTCTCATTAACATACCAAATTCTGAATTATTTCCAGATTAAGAATTTTTCTATTCTAATGAAAGACAAGCTCACAATAACTGACAAAGTTTTCTTTAGATTTATACTCTGAGTCTTGTTTTTCCAATGATGCATTTGCTGCCTTTTGTGGATTTTTGGCTTTTTACCTTATCTTACAATTTTTGCCAAGTCAGTTAAAAACATGATCAGTGAGAAGATAATGTTGGCTAGGTATTCTACTGTTATCCTAAAGATAAGTTTGTACAACCTGAAAATACCAACAGAATTGGATTAGAGAAGAGAGAGAAGAGAAGTTTATTATTAAATACAGGACAATACAAAATCCAATTCAAAATTGAATTACAATACACTTATTCCCCCTCGAAAGGCTCCATGGCCAGGGATACAAGGGGGATAAAAAAAATACAAGCAACAACTACAATATAAGCAATATATATAAGGGGGATCAAATCCATAGAGAACATACCTGAGGCCTAGGAGTCAAGCACAGAGAAGACAACCACACACCATGAACAGAACATAGGGGATATCAACTCCTCAGAGGAAAAAAAATATTCTATTTTATTTTTTATTAAATGATCCTTAAGAAACCTTTTTAAAAGTCCCAAACGAGTGGCATCTCTGTAATGAAGAAGGAAGTGAATTCCAGACCTGTTGACAAGCAATGAGGGGATTGAGATCTGATCAAATAGTAGGGGTAGGCGGAATGTAGATATCATTTGAAGAACAAAGGCTGTATGGAGCTAAATCAGAGATAAAAATTGAACCTCCGCACAGCAGGTAGAGAATTTCTGCGGTTTTACCCCGGTTGAAGACGGGTTGGTCGGGTTCGAGGTAGCCCTCCTCCCAATCAGCCTAGTACACAGCACCTAGTTTTTTTCCAAGTTAATTATGACTAAATATTACTGCCCTGAGTGTAGAAACCCAGCAACTAGTGGGACAGTTCAGTGCACCAAATGCGGTCAATGGTGGCATCCTAAGGGTGCAAGGATCACGCTTGGAGCAAGAGAGAAACTACTGGTATGGTTGTGCTTAAATTGTGACTTCCCCACTTCACCTTCATTTACTAGCGGTATGAAAATTCTGTGCAAAGTTACGCCACAAGCGAGCCCTAGACCTAGACCCTTTGTCAAAAGCACACCCATAGTCATACCAAGGAATTCTAATCCCAAAACTAAGACAGTAACTAGGCCCAGCAGTGAGGATAAAACTCCATGCACCAATTGTTCTGAATACGTTAATGAAGTCTCAGCTTTAACTAACAGATGTTCCGTTCTTGAGAATAAACTTTCAGCTATTCAAAATGAACTATTAACCCTAAGAAATGTCCACGAATCACTCCAATCTGATTTACGTAACCTTCAGAACTTAACTGACGAAAAAACAAAGATTATTGACACCCTAATGATGCAGTTAAATCAGTTGGGAATCCTTTCGCCCATGCCACACGTGAAATTACGCTCGTCTCCCTTTAGCTCTGAAATGACTCCGAGCAATCAGATTTGTAACTCATTAAGTGACGTAACAAGTACATGCAGTGTGAGAATGATCCTCGATAACGAGATTCAAGGAAGTGTTAAATTAGCTGACGTAAGGTTAACTGACGAGAATAAGTTTCGTAACATTCAACCGACTGAAGATGAACCGTTAATTATTTTCGAGAAAATAGTTCAACAAAAAGTTAAGCGCAAGCCCTTAACCAGTAAGGGACGTAATATTATATGCAGGTTTTTTGTGAAAGAGGCTCCCAAATTTAACAAGATATGTCGGTATCTTAATGAAAGTGGTTTCTGTAAGCACAGAAAAAAGTGTCGTTTTTTGTATATATGTCCGCGTTTTAATTCGAAAACTTGTAGTAATAATGAATGCAATTTTGACCACGTTGATTTATGTTGTGTTTTATCATGTACTGAAAAAGAATTTTTTTCGCGCATGAGTATTGCGGTACATCAAAAAGACGTAGCTCCAGTCATACCAATCGACAGGAAAATGCTTTTCTGGATCCGAACCCGGCATCAAAAAACTTAATGGGACGAGGGTTACGAATTCACAAACATCGCGATTACACCTCTTGCGGACCTGCGTGGCCTCCCTTACCAACAATCCCTCCCGTACATCAACATACCCCCAACCAAGCGTGTGTTGCGCCTTCTTGGTTGGTCGGAATGTTTTTCCCAGATCCGCTACCTCAGCATCATCAACTTTTCTATCCCCCACAAAAGATAACGTCCCCGAGCCCCCCGACAGTGTTTCAAATCCCCATACCTCCCCCCTCCTGTCCACCCTTACAACCCCCACTGGCGAGGGGACAATTTCTTCCGTTTCAGCCGCAATTCCAGTACTGAATAAATTTGAGCCCCTGGTTGGTGTGGGTAATCCTGATGACAGCCCCGCCCACCAGGGAAACAACATATTCTTACAAAGACCTACAACGAGAACATCAAACACCACTAAGGTAAAGTATTATAAGTCTGATGTTTTTTCCTTCCCTAGGTTTATTTACGCAAATGTGATGAATTTATAAAAATACGACCTGATGACCATCCACTGGGGAAAAAAGGTGGCGGAGTTCTTATTTATGCCAATGAAATTTTAAAAGCAGCTAGACTTGATGTCCCTTTTTTAACTGAGTACGACGAAATAATGTGGGTCATTCTAAAACCACGACGTCCTCCCCGGAAATTCACTGGTATTTCTCTCTGCGTGCATTATTACTCGCCGGGTCATACGAGTGAATACCGCCAAGCATTCGTAGAAAAGCTACAACTCAGTTCGGATTTTGTTTTGGGCAAATACCTATCATACGGAATTTTTATGACGGACGATGCCAATGAATTAAAGCTCCATCACCTGGACGCCGGAATCGGCCTGAAGCAGCTCGTCAATTTTCCCACAAGCAAAGGTAGCACCTCCCTTGACCGAATTTCCACAAATATACACGAATTTTACAACATACCTACGACCGGGGCTCCGATTGGAGGAAGTTACCACTTTTCTCTTGAACTTAACCCCACCTGTTCCATTAAAATCGATTACACTACAACTGTAACTATCTGTCGAACAATCACAAATAAGGGACTTCTGACTTTTGGCCAATGGTTAAGCTGCGAGAAATGGGAAAATTTTCAAGATGCTAAAAGTAGCAACGAAAAAGCTACTATTTTCCAAGAAACTTTGCTTAAAAATTACAAAGCCTGTTTTCCTGAGAAGTCAACCAAACGTTTCTCGTCAGATCGACCATATATTACACAAGAATTTAGGAAAATGGTAATGCAAAAGACATGGCTTTTCCGTCATGGTAATACCCAACAATCCAGCAGGTTGAAAAACAAACTAAGAAAAGTCACTCGAAAACACGTGAACAAATATGTAGAACGTAAAGTTAACCATCTGTTCGAGTCCAAACCAAGCCAGTGGTACAACCGAATCAAAAGGATGACAGGCAAGGTGGAAAAAAGAGTCGATTTTGGCATTGATGAAGATGACGTCGTAACAGCCAAATCCCTTAATAAACATCTGGCTAACATTGTGCAATCCCTCCCGCCTTTGCTGAGCGTGGAAGCACCCATCCCAGGTGTTTTTCAAATTAAAAAGGCTTAAAAGAACAAGCATTACCCCTGTAGATATTCCCGTCAATCTCATCAAAGCATTTCCAGATTATCTTAGTGGCCCCCTAACACTCCTTTTAATCAGGTGACAAAAACAGGTGAGTATCCATCAATTTGGAAAAATGGGTTCATTACACCAATACCAAAAAAAGATGCGCCCAATGATTTTTCGGGTGTCCGACCGATCACTATGACACCCATTTTTAGCAAAGTGTATGAAAGTTTTGTTGCAGCATGGCTGAAAGACCGTATTCTGGACAAAATTGATCCGAGGCAGTTTGGAAATATGCCAAACACATCTACATCTCATTACTTAGTAAGTATAATTGACAATATTTTGCAAAAACTCGAAGAACCAGATCCATGGATTAATCTTATTGCAATAGATCTAAGAAAAGCTTTTGATTTAATTTGCCACAATATTCTTTTAAAAAAATTTCTTGGACTAGGTGCGTTTCATTCCTTGTGCGTTTAATTGCTAGTTTTCTTTCTAGTAGATGTCAACGGACAAAATATAAGTCCACCTACTCCAACCCACTGCCCATTTTTTGTAGAGTTCCCCAAGGTACCCTCTTGGGACAACTTTTGTTTCTTGTCATGATAAATGATTTGGCAACAACACTGGATGACCGCTGGAAGTATGTCGACGATGTGTCACTCATTGAATGTTGTCGAAAAAATCTACCAAGCAGAGCAGGTTCACTAATGAATGACATATGTCAAGAGGCAAAGGTGGACAAAATGACTGTCAACTTTGATAAATCTGTAATTTTAACAATTTCTTTTTTAAAATCTACGCCGGTTTTTAATCCACCTATTCCCAGCACCAGTCACGTGACCAAAATTAAACTGCTCGGCGTTCAGATCTGAAGTGGAACAGACATGTTGATGGCATGTTAAAAAAAAGAAGCTAATTTGGCCATCAGGTCTCTGAAGCTGTTGGCTCGCCATGGAATCCCTACATCACACCTCCTACGCATCTATTTCTCTTTTATACTTTCCACACTTGAATACTGTTGCCCTGTATGGCATTTCAGGCTGACTAGGGAACAGTCGGACCGGGTTGAGAGGGTGCAATACCGGGCCCTCCTAGTAATCTCAAAAGCCCCAAAAGTAGCGTACATATCCCTCCTTAATCAGTTTCAACTTCAAACCCTTCAATCTCGTCGTTTAAAACTAGCCCTATCCTTTGGCAATAAAATCTTGTCCAGGCCTATACACCAAACTATCCTCCCGCCCTAACATCAACCGGCACGGGTAAGGCCACTCAGGGCCGTTGCAGAGCCTGTGCCAAAACTTCAACCTGTGACTGTGTCACATACGCGTTATGAGCTTAGTTTTGTGCCCTCGTTTGTTAAGTTGTTTAATGCTGGGTCAACTTTTTAATCCGGATTATTGTTGTTAATTGTATGTATTATAATTTTGTGCATACTTGTCGACTTATTTTCGTGCGAATGTGACAATTATTTTTGTTAATTGCATATATTATAATTTTGTGAATGTTAATTTTGACTTGTCGACGGATTTTTGTGTGTGCCTGACAATAAAAACAAATAATCGGCTCTGTCTGTCGCATATTTTTTTTAAATAAAATGAATTTGAATTTTCCAAAGAGATTTTGGAAGATTGCTGTGAAGCTGACGAAGACAAAAGAAGCACAAGAAATAATGTAAATAGACTGTAGACTTAAGAGCGGAGTTGGTGAGGAACGGTTGCTGTCCATAACCAGACGCCTTGCTTTATTATACATGACAGAAAATGACCGCAGCGTAGACGGATAAGTAGACATCCATACAATGGGGCAATAAGAAACTGGACAATACAGAAAAAAAGAAGTTTCTGAATAAATCCAGAAAATATGAGTCTAAGTTTTCAAATGATACCCAAACTCTGTGAGACCCTAACCATAATCATGGCTATATGGTTTCTGAATGAAAAGTTTTCATCAAGTAGGATACCAAGAAACGGGACCACCCGATTCTCTGGTCTACACAAGAAGCCTTGTGACACCTGAAGATGTGTAAGCTGAGGGAAAGCTAATTCAATTCGAGAAAAAATTAGAAAATGTGACTTAACATCATTCAAGACCAAGTAATTGGCATTAAACCATGAAATAACTCTCTCGAATAATGCCACAAGATTGGACTTGATATCACATTCCGTCTTCCCAATGGTCCCAGGAGTGGTATCATCAGCAAAAGCAACAAGAAAATCTTTGCTAGAAGTATTATTGGAACACGACTGAGCATCAGGATGACACAGCTTGCAGCAGGCCAGAGGCCAGGTGTTTTTTTTTTGTTTGTTTTTTTACCGCCAAAATTGGATCATTAACATAGGTCAGAAACAAAATGGGACCATGAACAGATTCCTAAGGGACGCCATAATATGCTTCAGAAGGGCTCTAGAAAAGCGGATCAATTGAAATAAGCCTACCAGAAGGATATGAATCAAATAAAAAAAAACGCTTGATTTTATACAAATATGCGATAGTTTACAAATAAGAATCCCATGAGTCAAGGAATCAAAATCTTTACAAACATCTAAAAATAAAGCTGCCAGGATATGACCAGAATCTATTGCCAAATGAATGAAGTTCGAGAAAGCGGTACAAGCCTGCTCTGTAGAGTGAATCGTTCGGACTCCAAACTGGAAATCATGCAAAAATTCTTTTGTGTCCAGAAAACTAAGAAGCCTGGACAGCATAGCTTTCTCAAAAATTTTGCTGAAAACATATAGGAGAGAAATTGGCCTATAATTAGCAGGATCTCCCCGAGAACCACCTTTATACATCACTGTACCCTTAGCTTGCTTGAGAGATTCAGGGAAATATCCTTTTCTCGAAAGACAGTTTCACAAGCTTAGTCAATGGTGACAGAATGGCACAGATAACCCTTGTAGGAGTTTGTCTGGTTCTGAAGAGGATGATCTTTTAAGAGTATTCAAAATACAAGCTACCTCAAATTCAGAAACAGAATTCAAGACCATCGACTTTAAACATGAGGGTCCAGATAGGCTCTGAAATCGCAACGAGAAGTTGCAAAGCTTGCAGAGGAAGCAGTTGCCTTCCCTATATTAGCAAAATAAGAGGTAAGCTCTAGCTGAACATCTGCATCTCCTTGGACAGTTTTACCATCGAGTATCAGTTTTGATGGAACTGAAGGCAGAGGAAGAGTAGGTCTAAGAACTGAATTAAACCATGTCTTCCTAACATCCTCCACATATTCAGAAAATTTCCTATGATAATACTGAGACTTTGTCTTCCAACGTAGAGAATTAAATATACTCCTATAGGCCTTGAATCGTTCGAGATGAGCTACAGATGATAAAGTCTTGTAAAGCTTCCACAAATAGTTTTTCCTTTTCCAGCTTTTATGGAGACCTGAAGTCATCCATGGATTCAGTAGTGCAATCCATTTTGAAGTATAGGGCACTGGACTCTGATTGCAAATTTCCATGATTCTTTTTTTTTACTAAATCATAAAATGAATCAAAAGAGCTGTTAAAATCTGAATCAGAAACCAAACTATCCCATGGTAGATCAGCCAGACGAGAATTAAGTAGACTTGGCTCAGTATCACCAAAACAGAAAAATGTGAGATTAAATGATGATGCTATACCCTGCGCTTGATCAGCACTCTTATATCGAGAAATAGCAGGAAAATGTTCAGAAATATCACTAACCAGCACCAAATCATCTAAGACATCTAGTGACAAAAAAATATTGTCAATAACAGACGCATACGTGTCAGTAACTTGGGCTGGTATACAAACTGAAGGTAGAGTACCCAAAGAGAGCATCATTGACAAAAAATCAATAGCTGAAGCAGAATTTTGATCCAGCAGGTTCAGGTTAAAATCACCTATAAGGATTAGTTCATAGGGATGTTTTTGGACTGAGTCCAAAACTTCTTCGAGAAATTTCATAAACGAAGGAATAGACCCATTGGGGGATCTATAAACCAAACCTACAGCCAAATACTTTTGCATTGATTTAATCTCAATAAAAAGGGATTCAAAGATTCCTTCCTCATTTCTGCTCAAATCACTTCAGACATTATATGCAAGATGAACTGCAATATAAAGGACAAGGCCACCTCTCGCCATATGTTTCCTATTCAGCCTCTCCATCCAATATCCTGGAATATCTAAAAGGATATCCTTTTTTGAATCCAAGAAAGTTTTACATAATCCTATAACATCAGGAGTTCCATGACTAACGATCCATTTCAGCTCATCAAAAGACGAGCAAAGTCCCTGAATGTTAAGATGAAACACAGAGGAAATATCATTTTGTTTAGAGGAGGCAGAACCATTTAATTGTAAAAAATCCCTACTTTTATAAGCTCAACTATTAATAATATTTTCAATATCTAAAAGATTATTTTGTAATTCAAGTAAACATTCCCCCAAAGAGTTGATACCAACCTGGCCACTAATAGAAATCGTCGATTTACTCATGGTGGATGGCAGTTCTGCTCCACGACCAAACCCACCAGACCAGAGGTATAAGGAAAAAAAAAATCAATAAAAAATAATATAATTTATTTTTACTAAAATAAAGATACTTTACTAAAGGCACAGCAAAAGCACAGACAATGTATTGGAAACAGCAGATGTCAAGGATACAACAAGGATCCCCATATGAAAGGAAAGAATCAACCCATGAAAACCTAAATTCTCATAACAAAATCTCCCCAAATGTCATATTGCCATAGCCTAAACCTTGCTTTGGGAGACATGGGAAATGTAAGGGCTTGTGATCTTGTTTAAAAGTCCCCTTAACATTCCATAAAAGTGTCAACTTAATACTCATAATGATTCTTGAGATAAATATAGATATACACAGATAAGCCCTTTTGACAGCTTGGATGCACCTTGGATGATCCCCTCAACATATCCTGAAATTTTTCAACTTAATAAACTTTAATCTATTATAAGGGTTTGCATATAAACCCTTTTATTAGCCTCAATGTACTCTACCATTTTGACATACAGAATGCACCTTGGATGATCCCCTCAACATATCCTGAAATTTTTCAACTTAATAAACTTTAATCTATTATAAGGGTTTGCATATAAACCCTTTTATTAGCCTCAATGCACTCTACGATTTTGACATACAGAATGCAGTTAAATTCTTTAGATTTAGTTCAATAATTTTAGCTACAATAGTGGAAGTTGCATAGTATTTGAAGTCCCAGTCACAAATTGCAATAGTAGAAGCAGCACTAGCAGTGGTAGTTGCAGTTAGAAGAGCAGCAGTTTCAGTATAGTGGTTGCATTTGCAGTTGCAAAGTTGTTGCACTTGCAGTCCCAAGTAATTGCAATCATAGTTTTAAATTGTTGCTTTTATGAGCAGTAGCAGCCACAAGTAGTTATGGTTTGCAAATAGTACTCAAAGTAACAAATAGTTGCCATTACAGATGCAAGTCATTACAGTTTTAAGCAGTTACACTTTCAGTTGCAATTAGTTGCAGTTCCAAGTAGTTACAATTGCAAGCAGTTGTAGCTGTTAGTAGTCACACTTACAAGTAGTTACAGTCCTAGTTTACAGGTATTTGCAATTTCAGGCATAATAGCAACAGTAATAGTGGTTCAGAGAGTTTCAAAATTTATACCGTTTGCTGCTCCTAAGATACTGCCAATATGTCCTTTTGATAACCTTGATGAACATAGTGCCTTTTGATTAGGTGTAACATACTTCTCCATATTCCCTGAGGTTTCTCCTTGATACCCTTAGCATTATCTGAGAAACCCAGGATCAAACATCCCCTCATTTCTTTCCCAACAATAAATCCTATACATAGACAACTCGCACATTCCATAATTTCCCTGGATGGTAGGGGTGTGATAACCCTGGAGGCATAATTTTTAGATTTTTAACTATTTTGAACAAATCAACTGTTTTGGATTTTGAGAAGTGTTGAGGCAGGCATCTAAAACTACAAGGGGGCATTTTCCACTCTAAGCTCTTTTCAACATTGCCATAAAGTTTCAACTTAATACCCTCAGCCATTCCTGAAATATTCTTAATGAATTCTTTTGACAACCAGCACACACATAGAATGTTTTGAGTTTTTCAACATCCCCTTCATCATTTCCTGAAAGTAGTTCCAAGAAGAAGTAATTATAGTCACAAGTTGTGGCAGTTGCAGTCATAAGGAGTTACAGTCCCATTTGCAGCCACAGTGGTAGTTGTAGTAGTGACCCTGAAAGTTTAAAGTTAATACCCTTAGACATTATTAGGACATTACAAATTCCCACTTTTGATAGCCTGGATGCACGCAGTGTATTTTTTTATTTGGTTCAATATCTCCCTCAACATTCCCTGATGTGTTACCTCAGCACCCTTTGTTTTTTGGAAACAGTTAGAACCAAAGATTCTCACTTTCCCAAAGATAATTCCTGCATAGGAACAATGGTCAAATTGAATACTTTATAATTGTTGTTCTGATGGGCTGTGGGGGGCTTGGCACCCCTAAATGCATGGTTATTAAACCATTTGACTATATTAAACCATTTTTCGAAAAATTTCAATCCATGGATAGGACATGTAAACAAGGCAAATGGGAGAGGCTGACTGTTCTCCAGTCACTTTTGAACATGCCCTAAAAGTTCCAACTTAATCCCTTCCTTATACTAAGTGCATCCCCTCCCCCCCAATTGGGAAAAGCGACCATCTTGCCATAGAAATAAAAACAACATTCCTCAAAGTAACTAACATCTACATAAAAAAAAAACCTTCATAAACTATGAGAAGATTAGAATGGATCTCAGCAACATCTCCTGGGATGATGTCCTATTGGGATAATTGGCTCTTTAGAACAACAATGGCAATGCTTCAAGGAATTACTGCTAAACAAAGCTGAACAGTACACTTTGACCAAGCTCATCCCAAAACTGCAGACAATACCGACAATGATAAAAGATACTAAGAAGGAAATTAACCAAAAAAACAGACAATGGAAGAAGTGCAAAAAGCATGCATCCCCAGAAAACAAAGAAGTTTTTTTCAAAGAGCAGGAACAGACTTAAAAAATTAACTTGCAATTTATAAACAACCTTCGAATCTAAACTTGCAGTCTAAGCTAAGACAAATCCAGAGATTTTGGCAACATGTCTCTAGCCAAGACCATAATAGACGAGGCATCAGGAAACTAGTAACTGAGGAAAGTGAAGAAATAACCAATATAAAGAAGCTTGCAAACTCATTAAATCAGCAATTTGTTTCTGTTTTCACCACTGAACCCAATGGTCCTTTACCCTCTTCACCTGAATACATTGTAAAATCCGCAACGGAATGCATCACTCTATTGCTTACAGAGGTTCTCAGACGCTTAAAGAAGTTAGATACTAGCAAATTGCCAGGACCAGATAACCTACATCCCAGGCTATTAAAAGAAACTGCAGCTTTCATAGCAGAACCACTTAGGAGACTTTTCTGTACATCACTTACTTCTAGAGAGCTGCCAGCAGACTGTAAATAGTCAACATTACACCAGTTTTCAATAAAGGTAATCATTCCATGCCTGAAAACTACTGGTCAATTAGCCTGACCTCAGTCATCATCAAAATACTTGAATGCATAGTTAATGATTCAATCCTTAAGCATTTGACAACCAACAAGATCTTGTCCCCCAAGTAGCATGGCTTCCAGTCAGGAAAATCAATTGAAACAAACCGCTTGGAATCATACAAAAAAAATCACAGACCTAATTGACCACAGACATCCAGTTGACCTGCTCCTGCTGAACTTTGCTAAGGCCTTTGACAAGGTTCCTCACAGTTGACTGCACTTCAAAATATCTGCTATCAGCATCAATCAGGCTGCTGTAGACTGGCTGATGAATTTCCTTACAAAGCACAAGCAGAAAGTTTGCTTATTTGCTACAAATGGCAAACTAATATACTCTGATGAGGCCAAAGTAATGAGCAGAATACTGCAGGGAACTGTACTGGGTCCAAATCTCTTTCTGATTTACATCAATGACATATTTAACCATATTGACAATGACATGCACCTGTTTGCTAATGATGCCAAACTCTTTGGTATTGCATGCCCTCAGAGTATCCAGTGCAACATATATAAGCTAAAAGTTTGGACCCAAGACTGGCTTCTACAATTTAATGTAGGAGAGTGCTGTGAATTACACCTTGGACCCAATAACCCAATGGCAAACTACACAATCTACAACTCCACCACCAAAGTAAGAGAGCAACTAGAAAACAGAGCAGAAGAAAGGGATCTTGGTGTCATTATTGATGATAAACCTAAATTTCACAGCCATGTCCAGCATGTTGTTTCCTGTGCAAGCTCTACTCTTGGACTATTAAACAAACCATCAACAGCAGACAGGCATCTATATTTATAAAACTATAGAAGGCTCTTGTCAGACCCCATCTCAATTTTGGCATGGGTCTTGCTGGTCCTTCTTATCAAAAAGATGTGAGGCAAATCAAAAACGTTCAGAGACAAGCAAAAAAAAGCATACAAAGTCTAGCATCAACATCATACAAGGACCGCCTAAGGTACCTCAAACTACCCCAGTCTGGTTTACCAACGCTTGCACAGCAATATAATGTTACTTACAAGCTGCAGAATAAAAAGTCAGTAATCTTTGGCAGCAATCTCAGTGCCAGCCAGCACAACACAAGAGGACAGTTCAAGAAACTACCAAAGTCAAGCTCCTGATCTAAAACTTACCAAACATTCTTTTGGAGAAGAGTCATAAACCATTGGAATCAACTACAAGATTCAACTGTCAGTGCTCCCTCCATCCAGTCCTTCAAAAATCTACTTGACAAAGAGTGGGAGAACAAGCAGTGGAGGTATGACTGGCAGTCATCAACTCAAGAGCACTACAAGTCTGGAAGACCTTGAAGCTCTCAGATGGATTAGGGTAATTAATATACTCAGCTCTCCCTCATATGTAGCTGATACATCCTTTTGACAACCTGTATGCACCTAGAGTATTTATTATTTTGTCCAATATCCTAATCAACATTTCCTAAAAGTATATGCAAGTCAAAGTAATTGCCCTTATAAGTATTTGCAGTCACAGTCATGAGTAGTTGCAGTTGCAAGCAGTTTTAGCTAAACTCACAAGTAGTCAAATTTGCAAGTAGTCACCATTGCAAGTAATCTAGCTCAAAGCTGCAAGCAGTAGTAGTTGCAATCATAGTACCTTACCTATTTATGAGATACTTTGGATATGCCTTTTAGATAACTTGGATGCACTTACTGTCTTTTTTTATTCAATTCAACATACCACCCAACATTTCCCAAAATTTTACCTCAATATCCTTAGCCTTTTTGGACATACCAGGAATAAAACAATATTACCTTTCCTAATAACAAATCCTGAACATGAAAAATGGACAAATTGCATAATTCAAATACCTTGCCATGGGGGCTGTGGGGACATGGTATCCCTTTGACTGTTTTAGGCCCTTTGACTGTTTTGAAAAATGGCTTTCAAAATTTGTATCAGTGATTAAGAGGATGTAAGCATCTAAAAAGGGTAATGAGAGGTAGTTACCCTCCAATCACTCTCCAAAATATCCCTCAGAATACCCTGAAAATTTCAACCTCATACCCTCAGTTGATCCTTAGACATTGCTGATACATGATTTTGGCAGCCACCATATATACACTGTGTATTGATATTGTTTGACACCCTCCTAAACATTTGCTGGAAAATTCACCTTAATAAATAAGCCTTTATGGAGACCCAGATTTAGCTAGCATAACTTACAGTCCTTGCCCAGGGGACTATGGGCAGTTGTATCATCCCTATAGGCATAGTTAGTTGATCTTTACACTATTTTGAACAAGATGGCTATTTCAAAATTCTGATCAAATATCTTTGAGAAAAGGACAGCTAAAAATGGCATAGGATAGGTAGCTGGTTGTCCTCTAATTGCTTTTCAACATACCCTAAAAATTCAACTTAATATCATCAACCATTCTTAAGACGTTCTACTGTGATAAACTAGAGGCACATAGTGTCTTTTATTTAGCTCAACATTCCCTAATGTTTCCCCTTAGTACCCTTAGCCCTTTTGGATGAACCCAGAATCAAATATTACCCCTTTTACTGATGAAAAATTTTGCATGTAAATAATGGGTAAATTGCATAATTTACAATTCTTGTCCTGGGCTGTTGGGGCACAATATTGCCAGATGCATAGTTATTACACTTTTAGACCATTTCAATTAACTTGCTTTTTCAAAGTTTCAATCATTGTTGAGGGAAAGGAGTTTCTAGCAAGGGTAACCAGGGGGCCTGGTTGCCCTCTGATTGCTCTTTGACATCCTGCCCCCCTAAAATTCCAACTTAATACCTTCAGCTGTTCTATAGATATAACTAACATGCTATATTCTTCTGACAACTAACATGCACATAGTGTGCTGTTTTTGTTTAAAATCTCCATCAACATTTCCTTAAAGTTATACCAAGAGGCTGGTGTTGAGGGGCTTATCTGATGGACTGTGAGGGGGGATATATCAACCCCAGAAGCTAAGTTATTAAAACAAAAAGGCTAGTTAAATTTAGTCAGATGTCTTTGGAAAAAAGGTGTATTAGAGGGGCTGGTTACCATCAAATCATTTACTGATGGTTAAAAGGGACACTATAACTTTTAATATCTAATCAAAAAAGCCAGTCTAAGGTTTCTAAAGCCATCCTTTCCAAATGAAGTTGCTCTTGAAAAAAAAAAAAAAAACATGCAATAAAATACTACAGTGAAGCCTAGAAACACTAGTATGTTTTCTTTGAAACTGTCTGTAGCCATCAGTGATTTTTTAGTTCTTTAAATATAACATTTACCCTTAAGTTTTCAAAGAAAACCCTTAGTTTTCTTTGCTGGGGGCTTCCTTCTTGTTAGCCTACCATCAGACCTAAGTGAATAGGGAGGGGGGGGGGGGGTATTTTGCATATTAGGAAGAGAGAGTGATGTAAATCAAAGTGTGTGTATGAATGATTAATTTTGGAAATTTTTCTAGCTAAATATTATAGGCTAAAGTAAGAATTCTTTTCTTAAGATGTTTCCTTCTCAACAGGTCTAATTGTAGACTGATACCATTATCTCTTTTAGAGAGCCTAGATCTACATCTTCTCATTAGAGGAGGGGGGTAGGATATTACTGAACTAGGCTAGAATATGATTTTACAGTATAGCCTAGACTACTTAGAAAGAGCATTAATAACATACACTTTTTATAAATAATTTCTGTCCTAAGCCTAAATTTTCCGATTTTTTGGATTTTATTTGACCATTAGCAAAGCCTGTGAAAAATAGGGGTTGATCACCCCTAAGGAATTTCAGGAGTCTTAAAATGTGGGCTACAGGAATTTAACAGAAATCATACCTAACAGCGACCCGAACAGAAGCATCATCTCCCATTTTAGGCTATTTTCGCTACAAAACTGTTGAATTCACCATTATTCATTGAAATAGCTTGGGCCTTAGCCTGGGTCTTAAAAACGGCTATTTTTTCAAATTCAAAAGAACCGATCCACATAGACTTTTGTTGGAAACAGGCTTTCACTCTCGAATCTTAAAATTCGGTGACAAGTTTTAAAAATTCGGGGAGTTCTCGGGGACAAGTTTTCCAAGATTCGGGGGATATTCGGGGGCCCGTTCAAAATTAAATTTCGTCGCAAAAAATTGGGAGTTAAAATTGGTTATAGCTTGGTTTTCAGGCTCAAGTAGAGCTTGGATCCGCGTAGTAAATCAAGTTTTTAACAGAGTAGGTTTCAAAGCCAAGGTACGGGATTAGAACCCATAGCTAAAAAAGATTATTGTTGATATTACGGACAAAACCTCAAAACTGTTTTCAAATTAAAAAAAATAGACTGAATTACGCTCAGAAACTTTGTTGCTTTAGGTTTTATATTTTCTTTGCTGCTTTATTCTCTTAGCCCGAAAAAGAGACTTTTATGTCATTTATTTTCAAAAAGACGACAAAAATAAAGCTTAGAAAGGCAATAATCACATACAAAGCAATAATATGTGCAAATATTTCTCCAAATTAATTAAAATTTTTCGGGAAGCAAACACGAACTTAAACCAGGAATTTAATAAAAAAAATCACCTGAAAGCAAATAGCAACATTAAAAATTAAAACGAATAGAAACAATAACATAATAAAGGGATCGCTCCTTAAAAACACCCGACTATTCATGCTGAAGTTTTTTAGTACTTGAGCTTCTCATTGTTACATAATTACCGCTTCAAGTAAGTTAACCCGTAGTCAACCTGCGTGTGTTACCCAGGGAGAACCTCCAACAGGTTGACTCTAGTTCGGCATTGTGGAGTGACATACATGCCCGGAGAGGTGTAACACAAATGGGAGACAGTAACAACGGCAATAAAAGGGGTCAAATTAACCTTGACTGGGATTCCCACTTAATTGGATAATCTGTCTTGGCTTTTTTCTACAATTGGCCGTGACTGACTTTTCTCACAACTATTCCCTTTTTTTTAATTCAAAAATCAACGGACTCGGACGAGGCCTAATTTAAAAAAAGGGAATAGTTGTGGAAAAGTCAAAGTCATGGCCAATTGTAGAAAAAAGCCAAGACAGATTGTCCAATTAAGTGGGCAGCACAGTCAAGGCTAATTTTACCCCTTTGATTGCCGTTGTTACTGTCTCCCATTTATGCTACACCTCTCTGTGCATGCATGTCCCTCCACAATGCCGAACTAGAGTCAACCTGTTGGAGGTTCTCCCTGGGGAGCACACGCAGGTTGATTTTGGGTTGACTACTTGAAAATTTTCCTCTTATGCATGTCACTCCACAATGCTGAGCTAGAGTCAAACTCTCATGCTAATTCACGCTGGGGTCAATCTGTTAAGGTTCTATCAGGCTAATTCACGGTGGGGGAAGCAATATATTGACAAATTCGGCAATATATTTAAAACTGATTACCACCAAAGAAATGAATATGAATGGAAACAAGAGTCCAATTCAAAGCCTACAAGGGCCTCCTAAAATCTGCCTCGAATCTTATTCAAGTAAACTTGCAATTATAATCCAAGAGATTTGGGCCAGAAAAAAAATTCAACTGTCTGTGCTTGACAACAAAAAGTGCACTTTAATTAATTAAAATTATGAATTTGCAACCGGAACCCCTGCCGATAATCCCCAGACCTTATATGAGGGGGTCACTATTCAAATGAAAAATAGTGAAAAATGAAATTGTCCAAGAGTGATGGGCTGATCTGAACCAATGAATAGACACTATGTGGAAAGTGATTGGAGACAGCGGTTATATAACTTAACTTAACCTGTATTTTCGACCTATGCATAAACTACAATTATGTTTCGTGAATCGTTTTTACAGAATTCGGACTAAATTCAAACTTAAGCGTAAAGAAAAGGAGGATAACCCCCTTGACAAATGTACAACCAGACGTTCGAAGTGATCAAACAGAGATGGCGAGCAAGACTACGAGGAGATATGACATTCTACAGACAGCGTAACTCTATGCTACAAAAGGACAAGAAAGGCTTCATTGAAGGCAAATCCATTGAGCTTGAGCAAGCTGCTCAAAAGAAAGACATAGGTACCACATTCAAGATCTTGCGTTAGCTGACTGGCCAACACACCATGGCGTCCACAAGCCTGAAAGCAACGAATGGAGAAACCATATACGATCAGTCCCAATGTCTTGGTCTATGGAAGAAACACTTCGAAATACTCCTCAACTCAGATCGACCCAATTGCATTGACCCATTGCTTGTCGCTGCTGCTGCAGAAGCTACTGCTGCCCCCGATGGTGACAAATTATCTCCTGAGGAGATCATATCGACTGTAAAGAAACTTAAGAACAATACAGCAGCCGACATTTGTGGCATAGCGTCTGAGGTATTCACAACCGGCGGCCCTGCAATAATACTCTGGCTGCAGATCGGGTTCAACATAATCTGGATCGCTGAAGTTACTCCATCAGATTGGAAGAAAAGAATCCTTGGGCCAGTGTTTAAGTGCAAGAGCAACAAGACAAACTACAGGAACTACCATAGTATCACCCTACTGTCTGTTCCTGGAAAGCTGTTTGCGATACTACCGCTCAAACGTGCAACAAGTTTCCTACATGCTTTGCACAGCCCCCAACAAGCCAGATTCATGCCAGGAAGATTGACTACTGAGCAGATTCACAAGGTTAGAGAGATCGTTGAGAGGACAGTAGAATTCAACAAAAAATCCTATATAGCTTTCATTGACTTTCGTTTTGCCTTTGATACTGTTGACAGACCGTCCCTTTGGTTAATCCTAAAAGCTGCAGACCTAGATGCAAAGATAGTCATCCTATTGAAAGAACTTTACAGCAGGACAGACAGTGCCGTCCTGGTTAACGAGGAGCTTCTTTGTTCCTTTTCGATACAAAATGGAGCATGAGAAGGATGGGCTACTGCACCTGAGATATTTAACTGTGTCACCGACCACATCCTGAACACGACGCAACTTGCCGACCCTTTCGGCATCAGTTATGCCAGGACGATGTCCGAGCGGGACATCGGAATCTGTCCGATGTTGCCTTCATGGATGATGTAGCTGTCCTTAGTGATAATATAGACCAAGTCAAGTCTGCACTTGAGACACTCTCCTCCACAACTTCTAGAATTGGGCTGCAAATCAACTGGAATAAAATAAATATCAAGCCCATAGAAAAAACCGCATCAGTATCAAATTCAACTGTTGAGATTAAAGACCAGGCTGTCGATTTGGTAAGGCAGTTTACATATCTCGGATCAATTATATCCTCACCTGGCCCACTTTACGCCGAAATCTCAGCCAGATCGACCAAGGTAAGCTCTGTGTTCGGCCAACTCCTGAGAGTCTTCCAAAAATGGCAAATTCGCTGCAATACCAAAGCCCGAATTTACAACGCCACAGCCTCAAGCCTCATGTTGTGCTTATCTGAAACATGACCGATAGCCCAGACGCAGCTAAGAAGGGTCGATGTTGATAAGGCTAGACACCTGCGTCGAGTCGAAGGCTTCAAAAGGTATGGCAAGATCCGCAATACTGAGATCCTGAAGACCTTCAAGCTGGCGAGCCTCTCTACCCAAGTAGAAGCTTGCTCTCTAAGGTGGTACGGCCACCTACTCCGTTTCTCACTAAGTACCCCCGCAGGGATCATCTTGGACATCAATCCCTCGGAAAATGGCTAGGAACACCCTCGAGGAAGGCCAAACACTAGATGGGCTGATGTAATAAACCAAGGCCTAGTAAATCGCAACATCAGCCCAAATGACGCCCCATCCTTAGCCCTGTACAGGGCTACATGGAGAAGACTAACGGTGCTGGTAACCAGTTCCCTCTATTCTGGTGACCCTGCTGAGAAGGAGTGATAAGTCAAGTAAATTAAGCCTTAGGCATATTTTCAGACTTAAACAACTTTTATTTTATTTAAAATGTTTTTTTAATGCCAGAAAATCCAGCTATACCTCCACGGAGTGTTTTTATTAATTTTTTGATACTTGGTCACTAGTTAAAAGATTCAGATTTGCCTACTAGCTGAGTGTGTTCCATCCAAAAGTGTTTTTCTATAAATTTTTTAATACCCAATCATTTAAAGCACTTTTAATTTACCAAGTAGATGGGTTTGCTGTAGTCAAAAGTGCTTTGTTTAATTTTTTTGGTACTCAGTCAGCAACTAAAACATTTGGAATTTATCCATTACCAGAGTTTTTCTTAGTTAAAAGTGTTGTTTGTTAAATTTTCGACACTCAGTCAGCACCTAAGACGCTCTGAATTTACTTATTAGCTGAGTTTCTTATATGTAAAAGTGCTTTTTATTGATTTTCTTATACTCAGTCACTAACTAAAGCTTTATTGTATAATTTCACTCATAGCGCTGTTGTATCATCGCTTTTGAGTTTTTTGTAGTCAAAAGTGCTTTTATTAATTTTATTTTTGGAAATCTGCCAGAAACTACAACAATCGGAATTTATCGACTCCGTCAGTTTATTGTAGTCGAAAGTGGTTTTATTAGATTATGATGCTCAGTCATCAACTAAGAACGTAAGAATTTACCGACGAGCTCAGTTTTTCCATGCGAAAGTGTTTTTCTATCAATTTTTTGATATCAAGTTCCTAATTAAAAGACTTTTAATTTATCAAGTACATGAATTTGTTATAGTCAAAAATGTTTATTTTTTATTTTTTTGGTACTCAGTCAGAAACTAAGACACTCAGAACTTCTCAACTATCAGAATTTATTGTTGTCAAAAGTATTTTTATTAAATTTTCGATGCTCGGTCATTAGCTAAGACACTTTGAATTTACTTATTAGCTGAGTTTGTTAAATGTAAAAGTGCTTTTCATCAATTTTTTACTACTCAGTCGCCAATTAAGACTTTATTGTATCATTTCTCTCATAGGACTGTTGTATCCTCGCTTAAATTTATATAACTTTATTAACTCCAGCATTATGCATATCCCCAATGCTAAGTAATACTATTCAGAAGGCTTTATTGCACCATTTCCGTCATAGGGGTGTCGCATCATCGCTTCAAATGTATACGACTTTATTAATTTTGACTTTTTACATATCTCCAATGTTAAAAAATACTTTTCAGAAGGCTTTATTGCGTCATTTCCTTCATAAAAGTGTCATATCATCGCTTAAAATGTATTCCATTTTATTAATTTCAACTTTATGCATATCCCCAGTTCTAAAAAGCACTTTTCAAACGACTGTATTGCATCATTTCCCTCATAGGCCTGTTGTATCATCACTTAAGATATATACGAATTTATTACTTTCGAGTGCATCCTTACCCCGATACTAAGCAATACTTCTAAAATACCTTTATTGAATCATTTCCCTCATACGGCTATCGTATCATCACTTAAAAAATATATAATTTTATTATTTTGACTTAATGTATATCCCCAGTGCTATAGCCGTCCTTGCTGAGTGGATTGGTGCGCTGGTTTCAGGATCCTTTGTCTGAGAGGGCGAGGGTTTGGATCCTAGTGTACCTAATTATTTAGTTTGGGAGTAGTCAGTGGCGTGACTCTGTAAGCTCAGCCAGAGTCAACCCAGCTCTATTGGGTACCTAGAGAAATCTGGGGAAGGTAAACAGGAAGGGTGTGCGAAAGAACAGGATGGTTGGCCCCCAACCCCCCATTGCACTTTCTGGCTAAAGGGCCGAGAAACCAAGATCAGCACCACCGGCAGGGATTAAAAGTCTAATGCCGTATTCTTTACCCTTTTTTTACCTTTACTAGTGCTAAACAATACATTATAAAAGGCTTTATTGCATCATATCCCTAATAAGGGTGTTGTATCATCGTTTAAATAAATACAACTTCATTAATTTCAACCTTATGTATGCCCCAATAGAGAGCAATGGTTTTCAAAAGGCTTTATTGTATCATTTCCTTCATGAGGCTGTCGTATCATCGCTTTAAATATATACGACTTATTAATTTCGACTTTATGTATGCCCCAATACTAAGCAACACTTTTCATAGGGCTTTATTCTATCTTTTCCCCCATATTACTGTCGTATAATCGTTTAAAATATACACGGTGTCATTAAATTCGACTTTATACATGTTCCAATACTAATAATACTTTTAAGATTTCTTAGTCCCATAAAATTCCGTCCCAAAAAGTCACCAAAACAATTTTTAAGTTCGATAAATTAGCAAATAAAAAAAGAAAGGCGTTACTACACAAACTATTTTTCTAATAGGAAAAATTACGACTAACATATCCATATTATCTCCATTTCATATTTTAAAAGATCACCAGTAATTTTTTTGTTTTAACTATATTTTAAGTCATTTTAAGACATGAAAAAGTTGAAAAAATTTATAAGTTAAGAAAAAATTAAAGTTCATAAAAATTAAGTTAAACAACAATTAAGCACAAAAAGGGGGGGGGGGCAAAAAGTTGGGGGAGATATATTAACAGTTTATGGCAACGAACTGTAGTAAGGAGCGACCCAGTTCAACAGTATCCCGAAACTCTAAAAAATGGAATTTTAATACCAATACATTAAAAGAATCGTATTTTAATGCTGATTCTAAATTTATAAGTTTCATCAAGTTTAGTTTTACCCATCAAAAGTTAAGAGCCTCAGAAAATTTGTCCTATTTTAGAAAATAGGGGGGAAAGCCCCCTTAAAAATGATAGAATCTTAACAAAAATCACACCATCAGATTCAGCGTATCAGAGAACTCTGCAGTAGAAGTTTCAAATTCTTATCTACAAAAATGTGGCATTTTATATTTTTCATAAAGTTCGTGGTAACGAACTGTAGTAAGGAGCGACCCGGCTCAATAGTAAACGAAACTCTAAAAAACGGAATTTTGATGCTAAGAGATACATCAAAATAATCAAATTTTTATGCTGACTCTAAATATGTACGTTTCATCAAATTTAGTCTTCGTCATCAAAAGTTACTAGCCTGAGAAAATCTGCCTTATTTTTGAAAAAAAATAGGGGGAAATACCCCCTTAAAGTCATAGAATCTTAACGAAAATCACACCATCCTATTTGGCGTATCAGAGAACCCTATAGCAAAAATTTTAAGCTCATATCTACAAAAATGTGGAATTTCGTATTTTTTGCCAGAAGACAAATCACGGGTGCGTGTTTATTTGTTTTTTGTTTTTTTTCTTTTTCCCAGGGGTCATCGTATCGACCAAATGGTCCTAGAATGTCGCAAGAGGGCTAATTCTAACGGAAATGAAAAGTTCTAGTGCTCTTTTTAAGTGACCAAAAAAATTGGAGGGCACCTAGGCCCCCTCCCACGCTCATTTTTTTCCCAAAGTCAACGGATCAAAATTTTGAGATTACCATTTTTTTCCGCGTAGTCGAAAATCATATTAACTATGTCTTTGGGAATGACTTAATCCCCCACAATCCCTGGGAGAGGGGCTGCAAGTTACAAACTTTGACCAGTGTTTATATATAGTAATGGTTATTGGGAAGTGTTCAGACGTCTTCAGGGGGAATTTTTTTTTGTTTGGGGGTGAGGTTGAGGAGAGGGGGCTATGTGGGAGGATCTTTCCTTGGAGGAATATGTCATGGGGGAAGAAATATTCAACGAAAAGGGCGAAGGATTTTCAAGCATTACTAGAAAAAAAATGAAAAAATAAACATGAAAACGTTTTTTTCAATTGAAAATAAGGAGTAGCATTGAAACTTAAAACGAACAGAGATTATTACGCATATGAGGGGTTCTAAAAGTACTTAAGCATAAAGAGCGAGGTATTTAGGAGGAGATAAATACCTTGCTCTTTATGCTAAAGTATTTTTTAGTAATTTCAACTGTTTATTCTACGGCCTTTCTGATTCAGGGGTCATTCTTAAAGAATTGGGACAAAACTTACGATTTAGTGTAAAGAGCGAGATATTAAAGAAGGTACAAACCCCCTCGTATACATAATAAAAATATAAGAATATAAAAGTTTGTTACGTAAGTTAATTCTTAAGTTACGTATATTTTTTACTAATAAAAACGTTCGTTAAAAATTAAAAGTTCTAGTTGCCTTTGTAAGTAACCGAAAAATTGGAGGGCAACTAGGCCTCCTTCCCCACCCCCGATTTTTCAAAATCGACTGATTAAAACTAAGTGAAAGCCATTTAGCCAAAAAAAAGAATTAGTATACAAATTTCATTTTAATAGTTTATGTGCGGAGAGCCAAAATCAAACATGCATTAATTCTAAAACGTTCAGAAATTAAATAAAAAAATAGTTTTTTTTAACTGAAAGTAAGGAGCGACATTAAAATTTAAAACGAACAGAAATTACTCCGTATATGAAATGGGCTTTCCCCTCCACAATCCCTCGCTCTTTACGCTAAAGTTTGACTCTTTGCCACAATTCTACTCTTTAAAACAATTAAAAGCTTTAGCGTAAAGAGCGAGGGATTGTGGAGGGGAAAACCCATATCATATACGGAGTAATTTCTGTTCATTTTAAGTTTTAGTGTTGCTCCTTACTTTCAGTTAAAAAAACAAGTTTTTTTTTTTATTTAATTGACACAGGACCGATCACGGATGCGTGCTTATTCGTTTGTTTGTATGTCATATTTTTCCCAAGGGTTATCGTATCGACTTAGTGGACCTAGAATGTCGTGAGTGGGCTCATTCTGATGGAAAATAAAAGTTCTAGTGCCCTTTCTAAGAGACCGAAAAATTTGAGAGCACTTAGGCCCCCTCCCACGCTCATTTGTTTCCCAAAGTCACCGGGTCAAAATTCTGAGATAACCATTTTATTCAGCATAGTCAAAAAACCTAATAACTATGTCTTTGAGGACGGCTTACACCCCAGAGTCCTCGTGGGAGGGGCTGCACGTTGCAAACATTGAGTTTGTAACTCGCGGATTGTCAAACAGTACTCACATATAGTAATGGTTATTGGGAAGTGTAAAGACGTTTTCAGAGGGATTTTTTGGTTGGGGGGAGGGTTTCAGGGGAGGGGGCTATGTGGTGGGAGCTTTCCATGGAGAAATTTGTCACGGGGGAAGAGAATTTCCATGAATGGGGTGCAGAATTTTATAGACTTCAAATAAAAATGAAAAAATAAATATAAAAAAAATTTCAACTGAAAGTACGGAGCAACTTGAAAACTTAAAACGAACATAGATTATTACGTATTTAAGGGGTTCACCTCCTCCTAATACCTTACTCTTTATACTAAAGTATTTATAGTAATTTCAATTATTTATTCTACGGGCTTTGTGTTTCAAGGGTCATTCTTAAGGAATTGGGACAAAATTTAAGCTTTACTGTAAAGACTGAGGTATTGATGAGGGGACTAGCCCCCTGATATACGTAGTTGAAAGTTGAAACATTTGAATATTGAAGCTCGTTATGCGATTTAATTCGTAAGTTACGTATGTTTTTTACTAATAAAAACGTCCGTAAAAATTAAAAGTTCTAGTTGCCTTTTTAAGCAACCAAAAAATTGGAGGATAACTAGGGCTCCTCCCACGCTCCTTTTTTCTCAAAATCGTCCGATCAAAACTATGAGAAGGCCATTTAGACAAAAATTAAATTAAAGTACAAATTCTGTTTTAATTATTCATGTGCGGAGAGCTAAAAATCAAAACATGCATTAATTCAAAAACATTCAGAAATTAAATAAAAACAAGTTTTTTTAAATGAATGTAAAAAGTGATATTAAAAGTTTTTGGGGAAAATTTTTGAGGGAGATATATGGATGACATAATTTCAGTATGGAATTATGGGGAGGGGAATTAAAACGTTTTTTTTTAACATTTTAATTTTTGTGGAGGGGATTTAAAATTTACAATAGAATTAGAAGTTCCCTCCCACAACTTAGTCAATCTTAGGTAGTATAATTGACGGATTTTACTCTAACTAGCTCAAAACCGACTCAAGAGGGCCAATTTCTCCATTTTGCATCTTTCACGAGGGATTGAAATGTCTAGCGTAAATACATCCTTAGAAAGAAACCAAAATTCAGATCAGAAATTAGGCCGGGAAAATGATCAAGGCATTACCACTACCAAAACCAAGACACTACTACAAATCAGCATCAATAACTAGATGAAACCCAAAACGAATAGAAATTTCAATAAATATTCGAGTTATTTTCGATTGTAAGTTTAACATACATATACTGAGATTTATTCCATAAAATATTAATAATATTGATTTATTAAAGTTATAAAAGTGAAAACACTTTTTTCTGTAAGTGCAAATTATGTTCAGGCCTTAAGAAGGCATAGGAGTTTTTGAACCCTACTCGCTTTAATTTCTCCTCGTTTTGAGTTTGAATAAAATATTTATTTTAATTTCTGTTCGTTTTGGGTTTCATTTAGTTATCGATGCTGATCTGTCGGAGTTTTGCGCTTGGTACAATTTTCGTTTTTGGTTGAATAAAGTTCTTTAATTTTCTTGAAAAACATATTTCGTCGAAAAAGTTTTTTCAATTAATATCTGTTCCCTTTTTATTGTCATGAAAAACAACAACAAGTGATGGTGTTATTTTCATTAAGATTCATTGACTTTTAAGGGGTGTTTCCCTTTTTATTTGAAAATAAGCAAATTTTCTCAGGCTCGTAACTTTTCATGGGTAAGACTAAAATTAATGAAACATGTATATTTTAAAT
The DNA here is from genome assembly GCF_032884065.1 of Artemia franciscana. Taxonomy (NCBI): domain Eukaryota; kingdom Metazoa; phylum Arthropoda; class Branchiopoda; order Anostraca; family Artemiidae; genus Artemia; species Artemia franciscana. The sequence continues at coordinate 1,252,733 of NW_027062698.1, forward strand.
CAGGATAAAAATTCTGATTATTCCTACAAGTATCAAAATTCCGTTTTTTAGGGTTTTGGTTACAATTAAGCCAAACCGCTCTTTATTTACAGTTTGTTACCACAAGCTGTTAGACAGTTTTTTTTTCAGGGAAAAAGAAAATGATTGTTTAAATCTTTTTGGATTTTCTTTAAAACTTTATAGCTTGGCCTGATATTTGTATGCTGGAGAAAATTTTTCAACGACTTTTAACAGCATGCACCCTTTTAAAAATCTGGACACAAATAGTGGTGTTTCACTTAGTTTTATACCTCTTCGAGTTGACCCGAAAAATTAAACTTAATTCCATCCGCGAAACGTTTTATGCATGATCTTTGACATCTTGGATACCCTTGCACTCTTTTGATTTATTTAAATTTTAAGAGCAGAAGTAATCACTTTTCTTAAATTTAAATATTTTTAGTTCACGAATTCTTTTTGAAAACTTATTTCTCAAAAAAATTCTTGAATACAGAGTACAGCTAGATACAAGAAACCCTTTGAGGAGGAGGGGGGCTGTGGATAAAGGTTTAAATCAGACATTTTCTCATTTTGCTTCGCCCAGTTATTAACTATTAGCAATTCAAGTTTAGCAAAAATATTGTGATTAGCATGTTAATTGGGAGTCAGTAGTAGATTCGCAGTAGTGAAATCGAGTACCCAGAATTTCGGAAGTGCATACCACTGATCTTTTCGTTGCCCTTTAGTAATGTACCAGCTGAGCGTTCGTTTAGTTATCTGAAATTAATCAAAACAGACATTCGAAATAGTTTCAAGAACGTCACACTAGTCTCACTTATTTGAGTCAGTTACTGGTTAAAAAACGAAGATGAAAATTCATCAACTGACAGAATACCGAAAGCTATTGCTGGCTTCAAGACGAAAGCAAACGCTACGCACGATGAAGCGCTGAAGTGCACCATTCACGATGGTGTAAAAGATTTTATGTGTATCATTATCTGAAGTAAAAAATAACACTTTGATTCTTCGTTATGTTTTTCGTGTAGATTGTACGGAAATCTAAGGCAAAATATCTCTTTTTTTTAGGGAGAACAATAGGGAGAAATCAAATACAAAACAAGGAATTTTACGGAAAATTGACATCAAGATGGGGAAAATTGAAACCGAAAAGTGGAAGCTCGGGTAATGGGTTCATTCAAGGAAATGGGTCTTTTTCGCCTTAAATTTTCCTCCTGTCTGAAATTAAACTTTATATTTAATAAAACTAGTTGAAAAGAAAATGCTCTTAAGAACAAAGAAATAAAATAAAAATTTATAAATGATGTTTTGTTTTTATTTCCCATCAACAACTACCCCCAATTAATAATCATTTAACTCATTCTAACAAATTGGTGTTACGTGAAAAATGAATATTATTAATAAATACAGTACGAGATTCAAATAATAGTAGCCTCATTCAAAAGTTCATTAGTTAGTTCCACATACACAGCCAAATTCTGATTTTTTAAAGCATAAAATACATGACAATTTTGGGTATCAAATGTGGTTCTGGGCATTTACCCCCACTGGAAAATACCAAAATCACCCCCCCCTCTGGCACACAAAAATACCCCTTTTCCTTGTATGAAATCCCTCTAAAAGTAGAGCCCCCCCAGAAAACAACAACCCCAGGTGGCGGGCTGGGCTCCAATGCCTCTGGCCTTTAAAAAGAGGACTTAAATTCGCAAGTTCTGATCTAATGAGCACACTCCAAATTTTCAGCGAGCATGAGGTTGAGGTGTGTATGAGGCAAGGCAAACCCCCCTCTTATACAGAATAAATTTGCTCATTTTGGGATGTCGTGTCACTCTTTACTTTCATAATAACAACATAGACCAGAGATATTCCCAGAAATCATAAGGGAATAGATATCAATTTCACATTTTTTTAAATATATTTTAAAATTCCTTTTATATACCCCCCCCCAATGAAAAGGAGTACGCTACGAAAAAAATAGTGGCTACAGGGCTGGGGATTATATATCAATTTCTACCCCCTCCCTTCCTTCACCTCTCCCTGAGAGCTACCTTTCAATTACATTGAACAAAATGACTATCTCAAAATATTGTAAGGAAATTTTATCCAACCTCCAATCACTCTGAATCTTAAAAAAGGCACTAGACCTCCTTATAACCAATCTAGTGAGCCACATTCGAAGTTTATATGATCATCCTTTCTATATAAGCCTTATATGCCCCTAGGACATAACTTACAACCCTTGCCCTGAGGGCTATAAGGGGTTGCCATCATCAAAGACATAATTTCTGGACCTTTCAACTATGTATAATAAAATGACTCTCTTAAATTTGGATGGGATGTGTATAGGGAAAGGGTGGTCGTAGGAGGGGGATTAGTTGCCCTCCAATCACTTTTGACTATTTAATTAGCCCTTTCAATTCCCAATAGAATGAGCTCTTTCCGAAGTTTCTACGACAAAAAATGGCCATCTCAGAATTTCTATCAAATACATTTCGGGAAAGCACGAGGCGTGGAGGGGGGTATTTATCCACCCTCCAATCACTCTAAATCTCAAAAAAGGTACTAGAACGTCTAATTTTCAATCAAATGTACCAATTCTGGAGTTTTTACTATCACTCTTTCTGATTATACCTTACATGCCCCTAGGGCATAACTTATAACCTTAAAGACATAATTTCCGGACCTTTCAATTACGTTGAACAAAATGGCTATCTAAAAATTTTGATTGGATTTGTTTGGGGAATTAGTGGGTGTGACCCTTCATTGGATCTTCATCCACTGATTACGTTTTACGAGAAATGTTTTCTTGATGTGTGGTTAAAAACAATGAGATCTTACTACTCCAAGATTTAGTTAGCACTAATTAGAGCCAATCAGTTTTCACAGAATTTTCTGATTGGCTGAGAAATCTTCTGAAAAATTCCGTTTGGCTTGAACCTACGCTAATTAAATTTTGGTGTTAACCAAATATAGTGATTGGCTCTTAATGGAGACCAGCAATACTTAATATAATATTCTCAGAAATTCTCTGTACTGAAATAAAGCCCTTTATTTTGGCACACAACAATTCTACTTATTCCTTTTTTCCAATTTTTGAACAAAAAATTCAATATACACTCTTTTAATCAATTGAATTTTTTGTTGTTGCAAGAATACTCTTCATACAAGTGATGGGAGTAACAACGTGATAAAGTATTTCAGTCAAAATAATGTTTATTGTAAAACTGCTCAAGCTCACCGACAAAACAATTTTATTTAAATTTAATCATGTCATGCCTTTGAAAAGCGTGTGAACAAGGATATTATTTTAAGACACTTTACTTTTTTCCTGCCTTTGAAGATAAATGGCAGATACAGTAATGGCAAAGTTTAGGAATAAGGCGACAACAAAGTTTGTGATCAGTGGGACATCTGTAGATGTAGCGACTGTTGTGACGAGACGACCTAAAATGTGAAGTGAATAAATTTAGATAAGAAAATATCTAATGAAAGGAAATAGTTGAATAAGGATTCAAGCACATCGAAAGTTAAATAGTGTCAGTATACTGCTTGAATACATCTTAACAAAAAAAAGATTACGTGTTTTAAATAATAAATGTATAATTCAAGTAATTAGAAAGTGAAAGATTTTTATTTAAAAGGATTTTCACAAGAGCAGTTTATATCATATGCAGGGCAATAGCGCTGCCTAAGTAAACAACAATGTTGGCACAATGCACTGTTTATTTGTTTCAGACCAGGGCACTTCGTATAGAAGGAGAAACTTCGAAAGGGATTCAATCAATCGGAAATTGAAAGTTCTAGTGTCCTTTTAGAGTAAGAAGCGATTAGAGAACAGCAATCCCCCCACCTCAAGCCTATTATTTCCTCAAACACAACCAATCAAAATTCTGAGATCATCATTTTGTTCAACATAGTTGAAAGGTCCAGTCTTCTTACCCCCATGCCTTCTGAAGACCAGAATGTAATTTACAATTTACTGGAAAAAAAAATGACCGCTGAATGTCAATTTAATATACATATACTGATATTTATTCCTTAGGGTTTTAAGAATTTTTATTTATTAAAGTTAAAAAGTTAAAACATTTTAAAAATTTTTTGTTTTCAGTAAAGTGCAAATTATATTCTGGTTTTGAGAAAGCGTGGGGGTTGTCAGCCCTGCTCATGTTAATTTTTGCTGGTTTTGAGTTTGATTCCATAAACAGAATGATGACAGAATCAACAGAAGTCCAGCTACAGATTTTAAAGAAAATAAGTGAGATGTCAATGGAGCTTAAAAACAAAATCCCCTGTGCGAAAAGGTAGAAAACTTATCTGTGGAATTTTCTTCAATTTCAGAATCTCTGAACAATAAAACTTGTGAATTGGAAAAAAAAATCGAAAAATACAGAGATGGAAGATTGTGAGCTGAAAATGGAGGTTAGAAGAATTCAAAGATGATGGATAGAATTGAGGTGGATCAAAAAAGGTTCAACGTGGTACTCTACAATCTTAACCCGAAGATAGAGGGTTTCTAGTCTAAAAGAGGACATTGCTAGATGTTTAAATGAAATTAAATAAAACAAAAAGTTTTTTTGTCTGAAAGAAAGGAGCGAAATTAAAACTTAAAACAAACCAAATTATTCTGTATATGAAAGGAGCCGTCCCCTCCTCAACGCCCCTCTCTTTAAGCTAACGTTTTTTATTGCTTTAAAAAGTAGATTTGTGAGAAAGAGTCAAACTTTAGCGTAAAGAGCGGGGCGCTGATGAGGGGACAGCCCCTTTCATATACGGAATAATTTCTGTTCTATGTCGCTAAGTTTTAATGCCGCTCCTTACTTTCAGTTAAATATTTTTTTTTATTCAGTTCCTGGAAGTTTTTGAATTAATGCAGATTTTGATTTTAGCTCACCCTACATGAATAACTAAAAGGAAATTTGCATGTTCATTTCACTTTTTAGGCTGAGTAGCTTTCTCAAAGTTTTGATAGACCAATTTTAAGAAAAAAGGGGCGGGGAAGGGGCCTAGTTTCCCTCTTTTTTTGGTTAATTAAAAATGCCATTAGAACTTTTAATTTCATTTACGAAAGTTTTTATTAGAAATAGATATACGTAACTTACAAATAAATTTACGTAACGAACTTCTAAATTCGTAAATTTTTACTGCGTATATGAGGGGGTTCGCCTCCTCGCCAATACCTTGCTTTTAACATTAAAGTTCGAATTTTGTTCCAATTCCTTAAGGATGACCCCGGAATCACGAGGGTCGTTTAATTAGAATGAATAGCTCTTTTGAAATTACTAAAAAGAACTTTGCGTAAAGAGCAAGGTATTGAGGAGGGGACGAACCCCCTCATATACGTAATAATTTCTGTTTGTTTTAAGTTTTAATTTTGCTTTTTACTTTCACTTGGAAAAACTTTTTTTTTTATTTAATTTCTCGATGTTTTTTAATTAATGCAGGTTTTGATTTTGGCTAACCGTACATGAATGATTAAAACAAAAGTTGCATATTAATTTTACTTTTTTGAAAGTAACGATTTTGAGAAAAAAGGGGGGAGAGGCGGCCTATTTGCCGTCCAATTTTTTTCGTTAACAAAAAAGGCCACTAGAACTTTTTATTTATTTTTGAACGTTTTTATTAGTAATAAATATGCGTCACTTATAAAACTAACTTACGTAACGAACTTCAATATTGGCATATTTTTATTACATATATGAGGGGGTTAACCCCCTCGCCAATACCTCGCTCTCTGCACTAAAGTTTGAATTTTCTTCCAATTCTTTAAGGACGACCGCTGAATCAAAAAGGCCGTTTAATTAGAATAAATAGCTCTTTTGAAATTAATAAAAATACCTTAGAATAAAGAGCAAGGTGTTGAGCAGGGGACGAACCCCCTCAAATACTAATCATTTTTGTGCATATTAAGTTTTAATGTTGCTCCTTACTTTCACTTGAAAAAACTTGTCAGTTTTATTTAGTTTCTCAACGTTTTTGAATTAATGCAGGTTTTGATTTTGGCTCACCGTACATGAATAACTAAGAGAAATTTGCATATTCATTTTACTTTTTTGTCTAAAAGGCTTTCTCAAAGTTTTGATAGACCGATTTTGAGAAAAAAGGGGCGGGGAAAAGCCTAGTTTCCCTCTATTTTTTTGGCTAATTAAAAAGGCCACTAAACCTTTAGTTTTATTTACGACCGTTTTTATTAGTAATAAATATTCATAACCTACAAATTAACTTACGTAACGAGCTATTCGTATGGTTTTGTTACGTATATGAGGGGGTTTGCCTCAGCGTCAATGCCTCGTTCTTTAAGCTAAAGTTCGAATTTTCTTCCAAATCTTTAAGAATGACCCCTGAATCACAAAGGACGTTTAATTAGAATAAATAGCTCTTTTGAAAATAGTAAAAATGATTCGCGTAAAGAACGAGGTATTGAGGAGGGGACAAGCCCCCTCATAAACACAATAAGTTCATTTTAAGTTTCAAAATTACTCCTTACTTTCAGTTGAAAAAACTTTTTAATTTAATTTCACATTGTTTTAGAAAAAAATAATGATGGAATATCCAGCGCCACCTTAAAGTAAACTCTCTTCTCCAATGATAAATTCCTCCACTAAAGATCCTCTCACGTAACCCCCTCCCCCCAAACCCTTCACCATTAGAAAAAATATTCCATGAAAACGTCTGTATACTTCCGAATACCCAATATTATATGTAAACAATGGGCAAAGTTCATAACTTTAAGCCCTTCCCCCAGGGACTGTGGGGGGATTAAGTCGTCCCAAAAATTAAATTTATTTGATTTTTCGACAATGCTGGACAAAATGGATATCTCAAAATTTTGATCCGGTGACTTTGGGACAAAAATGAGCGTGGGAGGGGGCCTGGTTGCCCTCCAGTTTTTCGGTCACTTTAAAAAGGCACTAGAACTTTTAATTTCCGCTCGAATGAGCCCTCCCATTATATTCTAGGACCATTCGATCGATACGATTTACCTCTAGGGAGAAAAAACAATAAAAAAAAAAAAAACAACAAAACACGCATCCGTGATCTTTCTTCTGGCAAAAAATACAAAATTCCACATTTTTGCAAATAGGAGCGTGAAAGATCTAAATTAGGGTTATCTGATACTTTTAATCTGATGGTGTTATTTTTATTAAGATGTAAGATTCTATGGATTTTATGGGGCGTGTTCCCCTTTTTTTGACAATAAGACACATTTTCTCCGGCTCGTAACTTTGATGGGTAAGACTAAACTTGATAAAACTTATATATTTAAAATCTGTATGAAAATCAAATTCTTTTGATGCATAAAAGGTAAAGGTAAATAATACAGCATTAGACTTTACAGTCCCGACCGGCGGTGCTGATCTCCGTTTCTTGGTCCTTCAGCCAGAAAGTGCAATGGGGGGTTGGGGGCCAACCATCCAGTGCTTCCGCACACCCTTCCTGTTTACCTTCCCCAGATTTCTCCAGGCATCCATTTAGAGCTGGTTCGACTCTGGCTGAGCTTACAGAGTCATGCCACTGACCCCCGTCCCAAACCAAATAATTGGGTGTACTAGGGTTCGAACCCTCGCCCTCTCAGACAAAGGATCCCAAATCCAGCGCATCAACCCACTCGGCCAGGATGACTCGAGTGTATATATTGTTATCAAAATTCCATTTTTTGAGTTTTGGTTATTATTGAGCCGGGACGCTTCTTACTTAGTTCGTTACCATGAACTGTTTGATAGTAAGAGGCGCCAGGTTTATACAGACAGATATCAAAGATGTTCTTCGTTTACCTTCAAACCAGAAAATCAGACTTTTCGTAATTAAATTACCGTCTATGGAATTAAAAAATCCCCATTTACTTCCACTGCACTTTTCAAAAGGTTTCATTTGATAGTAGCCCCAAATTACACTTCTTCATGTTTGTTGGTGTGCAGTAAGTTTATACGAATTTTGGAAGCCGCGCGTACAGAAGGCCATTTACATGCAAAGCTGAGGGTGTGAGACTTTTCATGGGGGATAAGATTTTTGTATACGATAGTGAAATGGGTAAAGTGAAAGAAATTGATCGACAACAATGAAAGGTTGTAGCAGTAGAGGAAATGAGAGCCCGTGATCATCAGAGTTTAGACTTTTCGTACAGTATTAATGAAGTAATGGGCAATGCGAGTTTACTCAGCAGAGGAGGATCAAGATATTCAGACAGGAAAACTTGCGCGTTATATGATGGCTAGCCCCCATAATAATTTTAATGAGCCTGGGGCATCTTACGCTCGTGCAAATCAGAGCAATCAGATTTTTTCTTGCGAGAGATGCGGATTGGTAAATTCTACTGCTAGCGGTCAGAGTTTCGGAAGCACCGCTTCTGTATTTAATGTAGAAGAGGGAAGCTATTTTTGCTGGTAGGCAGTATCATACCCCGTTAGCCAACAACCTGAGATGGATTTAGCTCAGCAAGGCGAGAGACAGGGCAAAAGAAATAGTAAGAACATCAGACGTTTAGAGCAGGATGAAGGCACAAAAAAAAAAAATTATACTCAAGTAAACGAAGCGATTCAGGATTACGAACCATTTGCGCCTCACCAGATAGTGAAAACTCCAGTTTTTTTCTCAAGAGCATCCTACTTGAGGGGATATAGTAGAGCCTGGGAGCCAGTCAAAATTACGAGAATAGAAAATACAGGGCCATAGAGAATCGTGCTTACGTTTTGTAGTTTGTAATTAGCAAGGTTCTAGTAAGGAAAAGTTAAAAAATTTATTAAGGTCAAGTACATCAGCCGGTTGTAAAAATTAGGATGCTGTTTGCCTTGATGAGACATGGAATTCTCTAGATCATTTTTCGTCATGTGAAGATTTTGATGTTTTTGAGTGTAGGAGAAAAGTTTCAGTAAATGGTAGATCTTATGGAGGAGCTTAGGCACTTAAGGAAGGGTGTACTTAATTTATTTCTTACACTAGAAAGTGAGTCTGACAATTTATTCAGGCTATTATTATCACTTAAAAATGTTCATCTTATTTTGTGTGTTTTATATTTGCCTCCGAATAATAGTTGTTACAGCCATGAAGATGCATGGGAATTGATTGAAAATGAATCACAGATGTATAAAAGAATGTACCCCTGCCGTAATTTTGTTTTTCTAGGGGACTTCAATGCATATACTGGGGATGAGGACGAGCTGCAGGTTGGTGAACCCCTTGTAAATGAACCACGTCAGAATGCTTGTTTGGAGAGTGAATGTGAACATGTTTTCCCTACAAGGAAAAGTATGGATAGGCCTAGAAAAATAAATAGATGGGGAAGGAATTTAATAATTTTTTTTATTGGCATTCGATTTCCAATTTTCAGGACCAGCTGAATTGGATCAAGCTGTTTTGGAAATTACGGATAGAATTTATCAGAGTATCAAGCCTTTTTCTCAGGATAGGAAACATCCGACCAGAAAAGATGAGGGTTTTTAGATGACAAATTTAGGCAGAAAAGGGGAGATGCAATTAGGGTTTTCAATCCACTTAAAGCAACAGACCCATTGGATCAGGAAATGAATTTGCGTAGGCTAGCTGAATATAGGAAATTAAGGTCAGATTATAATAGGGTTAAGCTAAAAAGAGAGCTAAAGAAGCTAAAAAGAGCTAAAAAGAGAGAGAAGCAGATGAAGATTAATAAAGAAATTAAGAAAGCTAATGGTGTGAATAACCCTAGAGAGTTTTGGTCGGCAGTTAAATGTTCAATCCAGGGCCCGGGATTAATAGGAGATGTCCCGCCAGTTGAGATGTTGCAAGATAATTTTTAAAATAAGGAGTCAGAACATTTCAAGGTGAATGAGTCGAATGGTTTAGAAGATAGACAATTGGGTCTAGGGACGGTAACATATCCTTTAAGACAGAATGATTATTATTTAATTTGGCCTGTACTTCTAAAAGAAATTTGGGATAAGTTTAAAAAGATGAAAATTAATTCTTGGCCAGGAACAGATGGTACATCTACAAAAGCCCTGAGGTTAGGAAGGACAATTTTAATACCCATGTTGGCCGCAATTTTCTCGTTTGTAGTGGAGAAAGCTTGTTGGTCTCGCTCATGGACACTTCGTTAGCGGTGCCTCTTTTTAAGATAAGATAATTGGAAGTTACATGAAAACTTTACTTCTATCTTTATGGGAAATAAATTATTTCCCATTATTTCACTTTTCATATATTTCAAATTCATATATTTTTCATATATTTCATTATTTCACTTTATGGCAAGTAATTTTTTTTGTAAGCTTCTGGAATTTAGGCAAAGAGATTGGTAAGATAAGGAGGAAATACTTAGCCTGGTGCAAACATGCAAGATTCATATCGACATTCAGCACTGTTGACCATATTTTTATTTTGGATATTCTGATAAAGAGATATGCTAAAGTGAAAAATGGTCGGCTATTCGTAGTATTTTTAGACCTGGAAAGTGCTTTTGACTCGGTAAATAGAAGGTTGTTAATTTAAGTCTGTTTGAAATAAGCTTACTGTCTTATTTTGTATTGATAATAGCAGATATGTATCGGAGGGTGATTTTTGTTGTGAAGATTTAGTTCTAGTGGTGGTTAGTCGGGACAATCTTCAGAAGCAATCAGATATAATAAAAAATATTTAGAACTGAAGGACTTAGAGTTGAATGCTAAGACGTCAGCAGTATTAGTACTTGGGAGCAAAGGGGATGTTGATTTCAAGATTGATTTCAATTTTGAAGGAATGATGTTAGAGGTTAAACAAGAATTTTTTTTATTTAGACGTTAAGCTTAGTGCGTTAAGGGAGATGTCTAGGCATGTATAATATTGTAATTTAAGGGGTAATAGGTTAATAAATGTGATCTTGAGAAGTAATACAGGTTAACTAGCTTACTAAGGATCCAGAAAAGTATCCCAGACACAAGTAGCTTCTCGTCTACACTGGGTTTCTAAGGTTTGGAGTTTTATTAAGGCAGCTAAGTTAGAAGTAGTTCAGCTAAGATATTTTAATAGATTTTAGGCTGGAAGGATTGATTTAGTTCAGTGGTTCCGAAAAAAGATCTGGGGCTTTTCACTTTAAGGAGTGTTAGAATGGTGAATTTTGGGAGAAGATAACTAGACTTCTTAGAGTTCGGCTTCTTAAGTCAGCTTATTTGGAGAGCTTGAAAAAAGTACACGTGATTTGTGGTCAAATCAGGTCAAGAAAATACTGGACCATTATGGTCTCTATATTTGGAGTGAAAAAAAAGGCACAGTGGATGAAAGTGTGTCAGTATGGAAGGAAGTCCAAAGAACCCTAAATGACCAAGAAATCCAAGAGTGACAAGCTCTTACGGACCAATCTATGTCTTTGATGTTTTACTCCCAAGCTAAAGAGTGTCTGGGGCAGGAGGTTTATTTCAAATTTTGGCTGAATAAAGAAGATTTGAAGAATTTGTTGTTGGTAAGAGAAATATTTTTGATTTAGGTGAGAAGAAGAAAATTTTTAGGGAAGTTTAGGCTAATGGCTGGCTCCTATTTTCGCCCTATGAGTAGATGTGTGAATGACAATTTGTTTTATTTTGTATCCGAGAGTGAAGCGCTGCCTGAGTTGCGGAATGAATATTTTGGACGAGGTTTTGGAGTGAATATTGCTTAATTGAGCGGATTGCTAAGAGGAGCGCATGTATTGTTAAACAGTTATAGAAGTTTCTTCGTTTATGAATTAAACATGGAGAATCGTCCTTAGGGGGATAGCTTGTTATGGTTTTTAGGAATTGAATTTTATATTGATTCCTGTTTGCCGATTAAAATGTTGAACCTTAGTGTGTTTCTTTTTTTGTTGTTATTGTTTTTTTTATGTATACTATCTAAAGTTGTATTTTGTTCCTGACCTTTAGTTGTAGGCTGTATTCTGTGTTGCTATGGCCCGTAGGCTTTTTGCAATAAATCTTGTCTTATCTATTATAGCGTCTTTAATTCAATTTTTCCTTCAATATTGTAAATAGAGTAGTGTTGTGGTAGTAGTAGTAGTAGTAGTAGTCGTAGTAGTAGTAGTAGTAGTGATAGTTACAGTAGTAGTGGTGGCATGTAAATAATCCCTTTTTTGATCATCTTCCATATTATCTCCTGAAAGTTCCAAATTAATGTACCCAGTCATTTGTCAAAGGCTCACCTGAATTCCCTTCGTCTTTTTGGAAAATAAAGTTCAGATATGCATAGCTTTTTCAATCACATGTACTATATATAAACAATGAACGAATAGCCTAAATTTATAGCCCTCGATCTGAGGACTGTGGGGAGGTTGACCACCCTAAAGACATAATTACTCGACCTTTCAACAATACTGAGTAAAATAGTTCTCATATAATTTTTATAGGATTTATTTTTGGGAAAGATAGGCTTGTAGGAGAGAGACTGGTTGAGTACCATTCTCTTTTGACTCTTACAAAGGGCACTAGATCCTCTGACTTCCAATCAAATGAGCCCCATCCAATTCAAAGTTACTGCAACCATCCTTTCCACAAAACGTGATATAACCGAGTATAAATCACTACACGTGCCCTGGGCTCTGGATGGTTATGTCCTCCCTCTAGAAATTGTTATATCATTCTTAAACTATTTTGAACAAAATGGCTATCTCATAATTTTGATCGGTTGCGTTTGAGGAAAAGATGATGTCAGAAAGGAGGTGGGGGCTAGTTGTAATCCACCACTTTCACTCTTAAAAATGAACTAGAACTTCAAATTTTGAATCAAAAACGCTTCCTCTAAATATCACAAATTTATCCCTTCAATATAAAGTTTATATGCCCCTGTAGCTTAAATTACAACCCTTTCCCCCAGACTATAGGGGTTGTGCCAACCCCAATGGCCTTATTATGTGATCTTTGGACTGTTTTTAAATAAATAGCTATCTCTAAATTTCTGTCAGATACATTTGGGGGAAATAGACCGTAAGGAGTTACCGTCGGATCACTTTGACACTTTAAAAAGACAGTAAAAACTTCTGATTTCCAACCTAATGAGCCTCCTCAGAAGTTTATAAGACCGCCCTTTCCATAAAAATATTATATGACCCGAGGACATAACTTACAAGGACGACTTGGCGGAGGTCCTTGTCGAAATATTTGCTTGTTTTTCATATTTAGCTACTGGCTGATAAAATCCTCGTTTTTTCACCTGTTTGTTTTTTCTCTTTTCATTTTTGTTCCCTTTCTTTGTTTTCATACGTTACAACCCTTGACCTGAGGGCTGTGGGGGGAGGGGGTTGTCATATTAAAATATATAATTACTGGACCTTTCAACTACAATGAATAAAATGGCTATCTCAGAATTTTGGTTGAATGAATTTTGGGAAATAAGAGACTTAGAAGGGGGACTGGTTAACTATCCAACCACTTTCAACTATTAAAAAGGCACTAGACGTTGCAATTCCCGATCAAATGAGCTCCTTCTGAAATTTCTATGACAACTCCTTCTATATGAAGTGCCTTGAAGCTCCAAAACAGGGGAAGGGAGTAGCTGCCATCCAAGCGATTTGAATTTTAAAAAGAGCACTAGAACTTCTGATTACCAGTCCATTGAGCCCCTTCGAAAGTTAGTACGGCCATCTTTCAACAAGGGCCTTATATTCCCCCGTGGAATCACTTAAAAAACTTGCCCTGAGGGCTATGGGTGGTTTATCATTCTCAAAGACGTAATTTCAGGACCTTTCATTTACGCTGAAGAAAATGATTATCTGAAAATTTTGATTGGATGTATTTGGAGATTTGATGGGCGTAGTGACGGGGTCGGATGCCCTCCAATCACTTTCGACTGTTAAAAAGTTCACTAATCCTGTCATTTTCCAATCGAATGAACCCCTTTCGAAGTATATATGACAACTCATTCTGTGCAAAGTGCTCTGGTCTAAAAAAAAAGAAAAAAAAAGAAAAAAAAAACCGTTGTTCCCACACCGCTCTTTACTTTGGCAGCGTTAATGCGCTTCTTGTGTTTTCTTTTCGTTTTGAGTTTCTTTCATTTATTGACGGTGATTTGTGGTAGTTTTATGCCTGGTAGATAGTTCGATTTCATTTCTGCTCATTTTTGGTTGAATAGAGTCTGCTCGCTTTTCCTTTTAAAAATTATTTTGTGGAAAAAGTTTTTTGAATGGAGCACTGCAAATAATTAACCAAAACACCTTGGTAATTAAATGTCCAAAATAAGAGAACTGTTTAAGGTGAGATCGGGTATAAATACAGTGCTTTATTCTTACAAGAGATTAAAATAGATATTAGCGTCTAAAAATAAAACAATCTGTTATATTTTATTTTATGAACATTATAAATCCAATTAATGTATTTCTCATAAAATTCGAAATACTAAATTGTATAAATTATTTATAATACAAAAATATAACAATTTACATTTCTATTACACAATTTCAATTGCTTGTTTTCGTGCTAATAGGCTATTATTATTATAAAGGCATTTATACAATGATTTATGTAATGGTAGGTAAATAGGTATTTAGGCATGATTAGTGCCAAAATTTTAAATGTTTCTAATTCTCTAGAAAGGTCATCATTATCTGGAGACAACACCTGTCCCTTATGCTTGAAACTGGGGGGTATGACTCCTACTAAAAGAAAATTTTTATTTCTATTTTTATCGAGACAAAATATTTTGAAATAGACTATCAATTTAATTTTCTAATTAAATTTTAAAATTAATTTGCTTTCAAAAATTATATTTTTCTACCATCTTTCAAATAAATACACAAATTGATCATACAACTGAATATATTATTATTGGCAAACGGAACTCATTTATACAGCCTTTTGAACAGTAAAACTTACTATAGTCATATGTTGAATTAAATAATAAAAAAAAGTTTTTTTTTTAAACTGCAAGTAAGGAGCGACACTAAAGCTTAAAACGAACAGAAATTATTCCGTATATGAAGGGGTTGTCTTCTCTGCAACGTGTCACTCTTTACGCTAAAGTTTGACTCTTTCTCACAACTACTTTTTAAAACAATTAAAAACGTTAGGGTAAAGAGCGAGGCATTGCGGAGGGGACAACCTCTTCATATACGGAATAATTTCTGTTCGTTTTAAGTTTTAGTGTCGCTCCTTATTTGCAGTTAAAAATACTTGTTTTTTTTCTGAAAGTTTTTGAATTAATGCATGTTTTGATTTTGGCTCACCGCACATAAATAATTAAAACGGAATTTGCATATTAATATTTTTCCGGCTAAATGGCTTTCTCATAGTTTTGATCAGAAGATTTTGGTACAAATAAGGGGATGCGGGAGGAGGCTTAGTTGTGCCCTCCAGTTTTTGGTTACTTAAATAGGCAACTAGAACTTTTTTTTTACGAACGTTTTGATTAGTAATAAATATACTTAACTTAAGAATTAACTTACGTAACGAAATTCTATATTTGCATATTTTTATTACGTGTATAAGGGGGTTTGCGCCCTAGTCTATACCTCGCTCTTTACATTAAAGCTTGAATTTTGTCCCAATTCTTTAAGAATGACCCCTGAATTCCAAAGGCCGTAGAATAAATAGTTGAAATTACTAAAAATACTTTAACGTGAAGAGTGAAGTATTGTGGGGGAGATGAACCCCCTTATTTACGTAGTAATTTCTGTTCTTTTTAGGTTTTAATGCTGCTCCTTACTTCCAGGGGAATTTTTTATTATTTTTATTTTCTCATTGTTTTTCTTAAATAATGCTAAAATATCCTGCAGCCCCTTCATGGAAGTTCTCTTCCCCTATGATAAATTCCTCCATGGAAAGAACCTCCCACGTAACCCCCTCCCCCCTCTTCAACACGAAAAAGTCCCTCTGAAAACGTCTGTACACTTCCCAATAACCATTACTATACGTAAACAATGGTCAAAGTTTGTAACTTGCAGCCCCTCCCCCAGGGACGGTGGGGGATTAAGTCGTCCCAAAAAACATAATTATTAGGTTTTTGACTATGTTGAATAAAATGGCAATCTCAGAATTTTGATCTAGTGACTTTAAGAAAAAAGAGCATGGGAGGGGGCCTAGGTACCCTCTGATTTTTCGGTCACTTAAAAAGGGCACTAGAAATTTTAATTTCCGTTAGAATGAGCCCTCTTGCGACATTGTAGGACAACTGGGTCGATACGATCACCCCTGGAAAAAAAAAAAAAAAAAACAAATAAAGACGCATCCGTGATCTGTCTCTGGCAAAAATTACAAAATTCCACATTTTTGTAAATAGGAGCTAGAAACTTCTACAGTAGGGTACTCTGATACGCTGAATTTGATGGTGTGATTTTCAGATCCAATGACTTTTAGGGGGCGTTTCCCCCTATTTTCTAAAATAAGACAAATCTTCTCAGGCTCGTGTCTTTCGATGGGTAAGACTAAACTTAATGAAACTTATATATTTAAAATCAGCATAAAAATGCAATTCTTTTGATATAACTAATGGTATTAAAATTCCGTTTTTTAGAGTTCCGGTTACAATTGAGCTGGGTCGCTCCTTTCTACAGTTCGTTACCACGAACTGTTTGATAATATGTCATTTCAGCTGCAATATAATCAAGTAGAATAACCATTTAAGCATTTAAAACATCATTAAAAAAAATTATTACTAAAATTAGAACAAAACCCTGTTTGATGTAAAAAATAATCTTACCCCATTATTACGTTAATTGATTGGTTTTGTTAAAAAATGCATCAAAGTAGTTTAAGAGCTATTTCAAGGCTTACAAAGTTCTAATAGTTGCTTCTGTTTTACAATTTTAATTGAAAGTATTATTTGGAATAGAATAATACAAATAATATTAACGGTAAACTTAAAACGGAATTCCGTTTGACAATTGTAAGCTAAGAAAGTGGTTCAAATAATATTTTGTGTATTAAAGTGTAAATTAGCAAAAATACAACTTTCGTCACAACCTCTAATGAGGGGCAGATCTAGAGCAAAATCCTGGGGGAGGCCAAATGTGAAAATGGCGGTAATGAGCAGAATCTTGGGGTCCAGTGTGACAAAGGTGCCAATAATTGACCAAATTGACAAATTTCTTCTAAAAAATGAGTAAAAAAAAAAACAAGGAACGAGGTTACCAGAAAACATCCAGAATCTAGATCAGCCACTACTTCTAATTGTAGAAAACAACTGCGTTGAATAATGCACGCTTTAATGCCTCAAGAACTTCGCCACCCGACCAAAAAAATCTGTTCTGCTCTTCCTGCTAGTTGGGGCTCAAATTTGGAATACTGGGTAATTATCAATGTTGTATAAATTATACCGACTATGTTAACCCTTGATTTTGTAAGAACACATACACCAACCAAAAATTAGAATATGACATATACATCTTTTAAGTATTCCTAGAGTAATGCGATACCTATAATCTTTGTTCTGTAGTTTTTTCATCCCTATTCGGACCCCAGAAAACATTAAGCAGAACAAAACTTGCAGAAAATTTTGATAGGAATACTGGTGAAACAAATGTATTCAATGGAAAGAAATTCAATATGTAGCCCAAGATAAATTTGGATATGAACTGAAAACATTTTCACAAATTATTTCCCAACTACAAAAATTTCTCCGTTGCTACTAATTCAAGTAGTAATTTTAGGAGACAAGAGAGTGGGAAGCATATTAAATTTTAGAGCTAATGGTGGCTTCATCTTAGAAACTTACTGCAAAAACGGACTGAGTGACAAATGTAAATCATAGAAAGAAAAATATTAGCCAATGAATTGGAAGAGTAAAGAAAAAAATACAATCGGATATCTTAGGGATTTCTTAAACAAATAATCAACGTATGTAGTTTTACAAAATACCAAATTATTTACACTAACATTTTATGCTTACAATAACTATAAACTATTTAAACTATTAATTCTTAGAAAAATTATTTATACATACAAACACAGGAGTAGGTTGCGATCCCCCAGGTGAGAACACTAACTGACTGTGCTTGACGAGTAGACCACATCGCTCGAAGCTGAGCCCCTTTACTCAGCGCTGTCAATGGTGTGCAGCAAGCCTTGGAAACAAATAAAAGTAAAATATTTAAAAATAAACAAATAAAAGTTACATATTAACCTAACTAGTACTACTACCACTACTAATAAAAACTTATTACATGCCCCAGCCATCTGAAGACAACACACCAGTATCCCTTCTTCCTCAAGTTCAATTTGTTGAGAGCTTGACTCTTTCTTGTGCCATGTCGTATAAAAACATTTCTTATGACCTTTACACACCCTATCTAAAAGCTGGCCTGGCCATCTTAATATTTCTTTGATTTTACCTAAAACCTAAGAGAGAGGTATCACGTCTCAATTTTTTTTTTTTTTTACAGTTGTTTCTTTCGTACATAAAATTAGGGCAATTTAACTAAGAGGTATTCATGGATTTCGAGAGTCTGAAAACTAGATTCAGGGGTATGGAAGCAACAACTTAGATATTGGATTCAATGACCTGTAACTGAATTAATTTACCAATAGCTGGATCTTTTGTACAAGCAAAAATACGAAATTATAATCATGCAAATTTGTAATCTTTTCTTACAATTAGAATTGAGGTTTGTATCTTCATAAATGTTTATGCCAACAAATTGAGGTAATGACCAATCCTATAAATTATTTATATTTTCTTGTCAAAAGCTTGGATCCTGTTGAATAAGTTCCTCGATTAGGCTTGCCTTACATAATTGCTGGTGATAGTAACTGCGACCTCTGAATCATGAATCGTTTGTGAATCAAAGATAGAATTTGTTTGGTCATTGGGCTATTTTTTTTTTTTTTTTTTTTTTTTTTTTGGCAAAACAATCTGATTTGACATACACATTCAATTCTAGTGGAACTTAAATTAAGTTACGTCACTGTGTCCACTCTTGGATCCAGGAAGGGCCTTACCCCTCCCCCCAAGATTTCTTTTGGCCCCTTATTTTCCTTTCTTTTTTCAGTCTTTTTTATTTCCTGGTGATATTAACTTAAGGTGACCTTTTGGAAACATTATCAGCTTGTGAATCAATAATAGAATATGTTTGGTCATTGTTTTTTTTTATAGCGAAACATTCTGATTTGACATGCGTGTATAATTCTAGTGGTACTTTTATTTTAAGTTATATTCCTGTGTCCATTGGTCTAATGCTCTCACTTTTCGAATCAGCGACCTATTAATCGCCAATTTGACAACCGCTAAAATGACAAACATCTTCTGTTTATAATTAAATAAAAATAAACAAGTTTTTTTAACTGAAAGTAAGGAGCGACATTAAAACTTAAAACGCACAGAAATTACTTTGTATATGAAAGAGGCTGCTTCCTCATCAACGCCCCGCTCTTTACGCTAAAGTTTGACTCTTTCTCTCAATTCTTCTTTTTAAAACAGTAAAAAACTTTAGCGTAAAGAGTGGGGCGTTGATGACGAAGCAGCCTCTTTCATATACGAAGTAATTTCTGTGCGTTTTAAGTTTTAATGTCGCTCCTTACTTTCAGGTAAAAAAACTTGTTTTTTTTATTTAATTTCTGAACGTTTTTGAATCAATGCATGTTTTGATTTTGGCTCTCCGCAGAGGAATAATCAAAACGAAATTTGCATATTTTTTTTTTTTTTGGCTAAATGGCTTTCTCATAATTTTGATCGAATGATTTTGAGAAAAAAAGAGCGGGGACGAAGCCTAGTTGCCCTCCGATTTTTTGGTTAATTAAAAAGGCAACTAGAACTTTAAATTTTTTACGAATCTTTTTATTGGTAAAAGATTTACGTAACTTATAAATTAGCTTACGTAAAGAACTTTTGTATTCTCATGTTTTTATTACATATATGAGGGGATTCGCCCCCACGTCAGTACCTCGCTCTTTACACTAAAGCTTAAATTTTATCCCAATTCATTCAGAATGACCCCTGAATCACAAAAGCCGTAGAATAAATAGTTGAAATTACTAAAAATACTTTAGCGTAAAGAGCTAGGTATCATAAGGAGGTGAGCCCCTCATATGGGTAATAATTTCTGTTTGTTTTAAGTTTTATTGCTGTTCCTTACTTCCAGCTGAAAAAGCTTTTTCACATTTATTTTTTAATTGTTTTTTTTTTAATAATGCTAGTAAATCCTGCTCTCCCTTCATGGAAATTTTCGTCTCCCATGACAAATTCTCGATGGAAAGTTCCCCCAGCGTATCCCCCTCTTCTCAACCCCTCTCCCCAACCAAAAAAATCCTCCTGAAAACGCCTGTATACTTTCCAATAACCATTACTATATGTAAGCGCAGGTCAAAGTTTGTAACTTGTTGCCCCTCCCACGGGGACTGTGGGGGAGTAAGTCGTCCCCAAAGACATAGTTATAAAGTTTTTCGACTACTTTGAATAAAAAGTCTATCTCAGAATTTTGATCCGTTGACTTTGGGAAAATAATTAGCGTGGGAGGGGGCCTAGGTGCCCTCCAATTTTTTTGTTCACTTAAAAAGGGCACTAGAACTTTTCATTTCCGTTAGAATGAGCCCTCTTGCAACATTCTAGGACAACTGGGTCGATACGATCACCCCTGGGAAAAAAACAAACAAAAAAACAAATAAACACGCATCCGTGATCTGCCTTGATTTTCGTTAAGATTCTATGACTTTTAGGGGGTGTTTCCCCCTATTTTCTAAAATAACGCAAATTTTCTTAGGCTCGTAACTTTTGATGGGTAAGACTAAACTTGATGAAACTTATATATTTAAAACCAGCATTAAAATGCGATTCTTTTGATGTAGCTATTGGTATCAAAATTCCATTTTTTAGAGTTTTGGTTACTATTAAGCCGGGTCGCTCCTTACTACAGTTCGTTACCACGAACTGTTTGATTATCTTTCACAAAGATACTTCTTCCTCGTCATTCTCTCCGACTGACATTCCTGATGAAGAATAGTATGCCTACTATATATATAAAGTCTATATACCTACTATAATATACCTGCTGTATATATATATATATATTTATATATATATATATATATATATATATATATATATATATATATATATATATATATATATATATATATATATATATATATATATATATATATATATATATATATATATATATATATATATATATATATATATATATATATATATATATATATTTATATATATTTATATATAGTATATATATATATATATATATATATATATATATATATATATATATATATATATATATATATATATATATATATATGATATATATACTACATATATATGTAGTTTGCTGCTCCTGATTAGTACATTCAACCCTTTCGTGAAATTTAGTTAGACAAATTTCTTGCTACCACTCCCCGATTTTAGGTACGTAATTGGTCAAAAATATTATCAGGCATTTCAAACAGTTCGTGGTAAGGAGCGACCCGGCTCAATAGTAACCAAAACTCAAAAAAATTAAATTTTGATATCAATAGCTACATCAAAATAATTGCATTTTAATGCTGATTTTAAATATATAAGTTTCATCAAGTTTAGTCTTACCCATCAAAAGTTACGAGCCTGAGAAAATTTGCCTTATTTAGCAAAATAGGGAAAAACACCCCTTAAAAGTCATAAAATCTTAACGAAAATGACACCATCAGATTCAGCGTATCAGAGAATCTGTGCATCTAAATGCACAGAGTCTCTTTTGTTAGTTCAAATTTGCCATCCATTTTCTTTCAAATTTTACCTTCAAAGACTCAGCCTGAATAGTAATATTATTAAAAACACTTAATTTTTAGTCCAAATATTTAAGAGGGTAATTAATAAAATAGGTATAATGATATACTTGGTCTCAATGCGTTTCCGGATACTTTCTAAAAGCATTAGTATATATTTTGTCTCAACTAAACATTCATCTTTTTCAGTGAACAAGTTTTGACAACTTTAATTATTCTGTTTGATGCACGTTAACTGCTTTTCACCGAACACTTTCCATGGTGGCGACCAAAATCCATAATTATTAGTCATTTTGTAAAATGAAACAAACGAGTACCCATATTACGATTTTGGACCGGTGTCTTTTCTACTGATATAAAGCTATTAAAAGAGAAAGTGGTATTTCTTGGCTCTAGTCAAGGCTTAATTGACAGCCAATGAAAACGACCTTTTTTGAGTAAAATCAGAATTTCTTGATCCCTGTGGTTTAATTTTAGTACTTTTGCAATAGTATTTAATATCTGCCATGCATAGATATAAGTATTCTTGTGTAGAAGCGCACTGGTCCAAAATGATGACCCATGGGTGTTACGCAAATGATATTCATGGACCGTGAAGATTTTTAGGCATATTCTGGCCCATGTTAGAGGGAAAATGGGCCCCTTAGCCCAAGGACTGAAGAAAGTAATTTTCAAGGCGACCAAGGAAAATTATTTTTTACAACTTTGAAGGCCCAGTTTTTATAAAGATACCATATAACCATTTTTTACACATTAGCATCATCTAGACTCAAGGACTCAAATTTTAAAAATGGACAAATAGTCGGTTAGATAATATTTAAAACAGTCAATGTATGAAATTGATGAATAAAAAAAATACATCAATAGGTTATATCTTGTTAAAAGATGAAAACACTAAAACTCAATAAGATATAGTTTTGTTTGTAGAATAAATTAAAAGGAAAGATAAAAACGTTGAAAAAAAAGGCAAACAAGCGAACAGATCACAGCATGGGCGATACCTGCACTACTAATAAAAAAAAGAAACTAGCAGAATATTTTGTAAATTTATTTCTGTAACGTAGGAGATAAATTTTTTTTCATATCTGGAGGTATGGTAGATAACAGGGACAAGATAAAATCTGGCTTACAAGCAGCCCGAGGCGGGAAGTCTCCTTGGGGAGCGTAATCTGGGGGAAATTATTTTCTTGCAAGGGCTTATAATTAAATTCTTTGACAAAGTAAGAGGTAACATACCTCCCACGCATAAAGGCTTTTGTAACCTATCTTTTTAAGAAGAAAACAGTAGGGCTTTACCATCTTCGAATATTATTTATAGAGCTATTTTTTGATAGAGTCAATTTTGTCTGACTTTTCCCATGTAATGCCAGTGTGTCAAATTAGACAAGCATATTAAAAATTAGGGTAGACAAAGTCTTATTCATTCAAGAATGACACGGATGGATGCCAATTTAATTTTTTGGAGTCTAAGGAGGGATATAGATGGATCAGGTTTGATTTTAACATCAATGCGCTGCTTCAAATTAAAAGAAGTTGTGATGTAAAGTAATTTAAAGTAGGACACAGAAATATGACGAAGAATTGGATTTAAATAATGGGGAAGAAATTCAGAACAAATTGGGATTATCAGGAATTCGGAAGGTTTACTGTCATGTCCATGTCTGAGGCATATCGAACAGTGTAATCAAGGATACTCATAATGTTGCTCATTGAATTTTGATAGCAGGTTTCAATGACTGTTGGGTCAATGACATTTCCATGTCAGAAAGCTCCTTAGCCATGCTATTAATCATGACTAAAAGAAGGAGGAAGTCTAGGTGATTAGATTGGGATACTTCAATGTGAGCAAGGAGATGATAAAAGTAATTATTAAGATATATAAGTACTTGCGATCTATTTAATAAGACAGGTTAAGAAATGCCAAGTACGAATTAGGGCAATTTTCCTCTGGGACTACTTGGTTCATTCCATCCCTGGAGGCACATTCACAAGATCTACTGATTATTGCGAGAACAATAACTATCTTAAAAGCATTGTTCTGGTGCCACTGGCCGTATACAAGAGGGACCAAGGGAATATAGGAAACTTGTGGGCTATTGACCAATTTAGAACTTCAGATATTGTAGAATACTATTTTTAATAAGATACAAGTAAAATTACCATCCCCCCTAGATGTGTTCGAGAAGAATGGGCCATAATCACATTTTAATGGTCTTTAATAAAGGTTGCGATGGTGATGTCATCCGTCATTACTTTTGTGTTTATTTGTCAATGGTTTTAAATGCCATGGTCCAAACTACAGGATTTCAAATATCTTTTTATGAACGTTATCACTTACGACTTCTTCAAAAATAATGGCGAACAAATGGAGTAAGATGTCATTCGCGAAGACTTTCTATTACAATTCTTACCTGAAAAGCTCCAAGAATGTACTTGCAAAACTCATCCCAGCGACATCTTTTTTCTTATACAAGGCATAAATTTGAGGCAGCTTCAAAACAAATCCAAAAAACAGTGAAGAAATATTTGCTACTAATATAACTAAGTTTGCCATGAGGAGCCTTGATCAATATTCCACCTAATTATTGAAAGAGATAAATTCAGCACAAATTACTGATAAGATAAACTGACAAGAAGAAATATTCTCCTGTTGCTAGTTGCTTTAGGGCCAGAGAGCCTTATCAAAGAATTTAGGTTTATATTCCAAAAAGAGAAGGAGTATGAATCTATAAAGGAACTTTCAAGTGATACCATGCATAACATTATTTAGTGTTTACATGACCAAGTAAATTTTGTAAATTCAGTTTTCAACAAGCAGGGAATATTTACGTCATTTTGAGTACGCACTAAAATTCAAACTGTACCGACGTGAACTAGATTTGCAAAACAATAAAAAATTACAGGTTGAAAATCGATATCAGTGCGATATAAATTTCTATTTTTGGTTAATCTATAGTTCATATTGAAAGGTAAAATTCTAGAGTAGGGACTAGTTATCTTAGAAAGTTGCTAAATTTGAGTTAATTTATATCACTGACCTACAAATTAAGTGACCCCACCCAGAGGCTATTTTCCACTATACTTCACCCCAAACCCATCCTTATGTGCAAATATATAACTCAACTTATAAATTTCCCATGTGTTTTCTGGTTTTTGATCTGTCACAGTTAAACCAGTTCAAACAAAAGTGATTCTAATAACAGTAGGTAAGTAGTATTTAAAATAAGAGAAAAATGTATCATCTTTGAGGGTCTTTAATGGGTGTAAAACTGAATTTCCAAGTAAAGCAATTAATAGGCTATAGGCCTATTCATTAACAGCATAAATAGGCACAAAGTGGTATGTTCATCTTGTTCATAGGTCAGTAATTTAACTGTTCTAAGGTAAAATTCTAGTTTTGCTACTTTTTGCTATCTTGGAAAGGGGCTAGGTTAAGAAAATAAAACAGGGATGGCTCTTCATGCTAAAGTAGGCTATGTCATGGGAAAGTATTTTGAAGTAGGCCTATCTGCCTATACTTTTTCTCCCTCTAGAGGGTACTGACCTTTGATGAGCTTTAAGAATCTTTGTATTATGAAAGTGAAACCTAGCACAACAGATTTTCTGCTAAAATGAAGTAGGCCTACAAGAAAACTTTTCTGCTTCACTGCTTTACTCAATCCCAATTAATGAAGTTTCAAAGATCTACATGTAGCCTGCATTTCCTAAATAAAAAAAATCATTGAAATGGCTCAAAATTCTACTCAAATAAGAGGAATTGTATTTTCATAACTAAAACCAACAAGAAAAAGGTAAATTGTTGATTTGTCAAATTCTCAATAGGTCAAGTAGGGAAATTTCTAACATTTAGAAATTAGAAGAGAGTAAACACAGAGGCTTAGCAATACCTTCCCATAGTAGCCTATGCTTTTGGTCTTGGATTCATTACTGAAAGTGTCATCTTCCTAACTTAACCCCTTTCCAAGATAACAAAAAGCAGCTAAACTAGAATTTTATCCTGTCCTAAATTTATCCATAAGTTAGGCAAATGAAACTCCCATAAATGCATCAAGAGACTTAATGATCCTATAGAAAGATATATGAAATACCTGTTTCTACTCTCCCTTTTTATGGTTGCTACCCTTTTCCATCTTAATTTTGAACACATGGTGCCTTAAGAGCTAGGCTACATCAAGAGCAAGACCCCCAGTACCTTGACTATGTCTAGATTTGTACTAATCTTGTCCAAATGTACTGATAAAATGTATTTGTTATACACATGGATAACACTGCTCAAATGAGTTAAAAAGAAAGTGTTTCAAGATATAATCCTTGCCCAATCTTGACTTTCAAGGTTCCAAATCATTAAAGGTATTGAATAGCTGTTCCTCAGAAATAGACATGCTACAAAAAAGGGATATTTTAAATTGTCAATTTTGGTAAATCATACATTCTGAATCTAACTATTAAAAAAGAAAAAACATGTTTTTTCAATGGAAAGTAAAGAGTATCATAACCAATTCTATATGTAAACAATGGGTAAAGTTCATAACTTGCAGCCCTCCCCCCTGAAACTATTGGGGAGTCTCAAATTCATCCTCAAAGACATAGTTAATAAATTTTTCAACCATTTTCAGCAAAATGGCTATCTCAAAATTTTAATCAGGTGTATTTGGGGAAGAAATGGCAGTGGGAGGAGGATAGCTGCTCTCTAGTATTTTTCATCACTAAAAAAGGACATTAGAACTTTTGATGTCTAATCAAATAAGCCCTGTTCTAATCTTCTGTAATCCCTGGTTTGATATGATCACCCTTTGGAAACAAAAAAGCAAATAAACACATATCTTTGATCTTTCTACTGGTACCAAAAATTCAAAGTTTTATTTTTTTTATACATAGAGGTTTGAAACCTCTTCAGTATGGTTCTCTGGTATGCTAAATTTAATGGAGTGATTTTCATTAAGATCTCTTAATGTTTTTGGTTTGTTTTCCTCTTTTTAGTTTTCTTACGCTTGTAACTTTTGATGGGTACCATGAAATTTGTTGAATGTGACATATCCTGAATAATCATCAAACTTTGATTCTTTTGATATATATATATATATATATATATATATATATATATATATATATATATATATATATATATATATATATTGTTATCAAGACTCTTGTTTCTTTGAGTTTTTGGTTACTATTAAGCCAATTTACTCCTTATTTACAGTTTCTTACCCCACACTATTTGATAACAATCATTTGTGCTAAAAAAAACTTTATCCCCCTCTGCCTTATATGAAAATGCAGGCTATAGGTTATTCTAAATTTTATATGTGAAAGGAATTTTTATTATTTTGACAAAGAGTTAAATCAATTTGAGGAAAAAAGTGACTTTAAAAGAATTCAATGTGTATATACACTTCAGGGTTTATATTTACATATAAGGGTGGGGGGTAGGATTAACTTTCAGTGCAAATGAAGGTAAATATTGAGACTGGTCTATTATTGAACCATGGAATAGATGAACATATCACTCTTGATCTCTTACATGAAATTCAGTTTTAAACCATCACGGAACTTTAAAAATTCTGTTTTGTCTAATTAAAGGCTATATTTGGCCATTTGTCACTTTTGTTTCAAACCTTGTACCCATAAATTAAATCAACTTTGTGGAAATCAAAAACCAGTAAACAGATAAAAAATTTATTATTTGGGATACATATTTTCATATTAAAGGGGGGTAGACTGTGGTAAAGTATACTGAAGATGTAGTCAAATTGTGTTAACTATAATTATTATGCATATTATGAAGTAAGAATCATTCTTATTAACTCTTTTTTTTGCCAAATAAGAGAATAATGTATCATTTTAAAGGTCCACAAAGAGCTTAAAATTAAATTTCTCAGTGAAGCAATCATCATATTTGGAAAAGGCATAAAAAAGGTATCAAGTGCTATATTCACATAATTCATAGCTCAATAGTGGAAAGATCTTTATATTTACCCAAATGAGTGTTACATATGGATTCATGATGAAATTCTTATGTATAGTATTGCATAGTGTATATAGTGTTGCATAGCCCTTAGAGTATATAAAGAAATTCACCAAAAAAATAGGGAATCTCTACTAGGGTAAAGGTATGGATGATTTGACAGTTTTTGTAAAAAAAAAGAAACAACAATTTTTCTACTCCAGAAGGTTTGATTTAAATATTTTTGGTTTGAAAAGGGTATCAGTATGTAGAAAAGTTATCTACAAATCAAACTATTTGTTTGAATTGTGAAGTTTATCAGAAAAGGGTACAAAACTCTGATTTTCTTAAATTGGAGCATTTTCACCTACAATTCAACATGCCTTGAAATACTTGGGGAATACTTATGGGCAGATCCTTATGGATTTAACATACCTATTCTTTGTACTTTATTTCTTTGTCTCTCTTCAACTTTCTTATGCATAAAATGCTATTCTGATAGTGGAGGCAAAAAACTGAAAAAATTGCCTCAAGTGTAAGGACAAAATTGAATAATCATATGGAGTGTAATTGTTTGACCTAGGTCTCTGTAATATAATGTGTGATATAAGTCTCCTTATAAAAGCTATCTTAAATGGCCCACTTTCTCTCATCTTTAATGGTCCAGCAAAGATTTCTGTGTTGTTCACAGTTAAATTGTTGTCAACATTTGGCCATTTCAATGTTAATCTACCAGTTTAATCCACTCAAAAAAGTTTTAGTTTAGGCTAGTGTTTGTCTGGAAAGTCCAGAATTCTTGAAGTATGCATGTCCTACTTAAGATATTCAAAGTTTGTGACACAAAGGAGTTTAACATGTTTCACTACTATTTTGGGTGGGATAGGAATTCACACCAACTAGGGAGGGGTTCAGAGAGAAAATTTTAAATGACGTGAAATTAAAATGACTTGAAAGACAGAGCTAAGGTTCTATTTTCAGATTTGGATTATTTCATGGTTCAGGAAGTCTTAGACAAGTGAGGATATGTTTTTTTTTTAGTTTACCATTTGTTTTAGGGCTGAGTGAAAATCTAAATAGAATTTTAAAAAGTAATGGTTTAGAGGTGGTTAAAGAAACAACAATAGTAAAGTAGTTTTCTGAATTCTGGAAAGAATCAAACTTCAGAAAAGTCTATCAGATCCCACATACTTGCTGAAGCTTATGTGTAGGACATATTAACCAAAATTTAAAGATTAATCAAGAATGTATTATGTCACCCTAAAGCAAAAACCCAAACCTGAAAATTTCAGATTGGCCCTATCTGAACACATTTTTGACTTCCCAGACAATATTTTTTACATTTGAAAATGTCACTTTTATATCTAGTGATTGAACAGAGTTTTGAACAGAGGAGCAGATTAATTTGGCTTATATTTAATCAATTGTGATTTGCCACAATCAAATAAAGCAAATTTAGGTTTTTTTTTTATCTCTGTTTACTTGATAATGAACCTTGACACACAAATCAAGCAAATAAACCAGAAACTAGGAAACCCAATAGAATTGCATCTTTAGCTGCTTTGAAAAAGATAAGAGCATTAAATAATATGTAATAAATTCTATGTTTTGTATTAATGTTGATGTTTCATTTGTATTTTTTTCAATTTATCTATCAAAGACAGCCACTGTATACATGACCAAAATCCTGAGATTTTGCAGTTGTTTTTCAAATAAAAAGATTTGTCTCTTTTGAGCTGTTATCTGTATGCAAATACCTCTAATCCCCCTTCAGTTTTAGTTTCCTAACCCCAGATGAACTTATATCCATATTTTTAATTTAAGATTTTATGTAAAGATGGAACAACAACTAAGAGAACAGTTTTCACGTGTCCTTTTATATGAAGATAAAGAATTGCAACAGAAAGCTAGAAGCCTGATCCCAGTAGAGATCCTAGAAACATTGGTAGAGTCCCAAATAGAAGTTCTGGTGATAGATGAAAAAGTGAAAGAAACTGATGTGTGTAGGAAAGAAGTTTTGCTAAATTGCCTCTTGGTGTGGTTTAAAGAAGATTTTTTTTCGTGGTTTGATGTTCCTAAATGTTCTAATTGTGACTTGAACATGTATACTGTGGGCTTACTAACACCTTTACCAGAGGAATTTCTCTATGGAGCTATGAGAGTTGAAGGTAGTTTTATTTTACATAAATTATTTTGTTTGCATTTTCCTTTTTACATTTACAGTTATTTTTACTACACATATTCATTTTAGTTGTTTTATTTTTAGTGTTTTCATTTTCTTCTGTATTTTCCTTCTTTGTATTTTTGTAGTGAGTGGGATTTTTAATATTGGACAAGCCAATCAATTTATTTGTAAAATATGTATTACAGAGAGAAGACTCATCTATTCAAGCACATTCAAATAGCTATATATTTTATAGCTGTATTTTGTTATTGTGAACATTTTAATTTGGGTCAAGAAAAAATCAAAGGATTGAAAAGTTCTTGATTCTTAAGATATATATATATATATATATATATATATATATATATATATATATATATATATATATATATATATATATATATATATATATATATATATATATATATATATATATATATATATATATATATATATATATATGTATCTGTAGTCCTCTGTGTTAAAAATTTCTTTACCTGTCTTAGAACATTGTATATGACAAGCAGGCCATTTTCTTAGTTGCAAAAATATATAGAGACAGGCTACGTCATTGTTTACTAAGTAGCCTTTAATGTAGGCACTTAAAAGGACCAGTTTGTTTCATCACTTAGTGGTTGTATATTCCAAGATTACCTTGAATTTCTGACAAGGGTGCCCACAAAATAGATTACAGGGAAAAAAAACCCTCTAGTGGGCAACTTACTGATCTTGCTCTTATGGCAGGAATCAGGCATTTCCACCTTGCCCTGTATCAAGGATCTTCGAAACCTGTTTGGACCATGAAGTTGGGTTTCCTGTCAGCTGCTTTGCAAATGGGAGCCATTGAATTGTCCATCTGAGGCCAAACATTCTGAACCTTCCAATATGTTCGAGGTCTGATTTAACTAAGCCCCATCAGCTTCTCTGCTGTCCTCCTTGGTGTCTGTTTCATGAGCTAAGTGGCTCAGCTAGAAGGATTCAGCAAGGCAAGTACTCTGTAAGACATGGCCCAACCATTTCAGTGTGATATCTCTGGATACCACAGATGCGTCGTTTATCCACGCTTGAAATGCGATCATTCAGATTTAACCTGAGAATGCTATACAGACAGGTATGCTCAAACACCTTCAATGCATTTTCATGTAGTCACTTCATTAACCAAGTTTGACATCTATACAGAAGGATTGTTGAAACCAAAGCCTGGTAGACTCGAACTTTAGTTCTTACACTGATTTCACGCCAGTTTTACAACAGTTTTCTAAGGGAAGAAAAGACCGTCTGTGTTTCTGCAATTGCTGTTGAATATTGGCGTCAGCAGATCCATCAGTACAAAGCCAAGGTATGTGAAGCTGTCGACCTGATCCAACTGTACTTGGTTTCCATTTAACAAAATAGGATCAGTGTGATTTATTGCCACACATTTTGTCTTTCCTTTACTGACTTTCAAGTCAATGCAATCTGCCTAAGTAAGTACATCATCAAGCATAGTTTGAGCTTTCTCTGGGTCTAAGAGGATTCCAACATCATTAGTGAATTCAAGGTCTCCAAGTTAAAGGTTCTGTCCAATCTGAACTCCTGGATGAGAAGATATTGCATTTTCAAGCACTTTAATTAAACACAGTACTCATCCTTGTTTTACTCCAAACTCAACCAGAAATTCTTCAGTCACTTCTCCATAAACTCAAGTGTATTTTTAAGCATCCAGTCAATACAGTAGTTAAACAGGGTTGGAGACAGGACTCAGCCTTGTTTTATTCCAAACTCAACTGGAAATTATTCAGTCTCTTCTCCATAAACTCAAACTTGGCTCCAGAATTCTTTTAGTATGCTTTAAGCAGTTCAACAAATTTCAAGGTATTCCATCATTTTCTAGAATTTCAGAAAATTTTGGAGAATGATCATGTCAAAGGCGGAAACAAAGTTCTAGAAATATCAGAATCAGGGACAAATTATTCCTTTCAAACTGCTGAATAATGAGGCAGAGTGCAAATATATTGTCAGTTGAGCCTATACCAGGACAGAAAATAGCTTGATTTTCGCGAGTTCTTTTTTCCCTTTCCCCCTTTAAGCGGTTAAAGAGGATAATCCCAAAAATTGTTGCTATAATGTCAATTAGACTTATTTTCCTGGTAATTTTTGAACTCAGTTTTATCAGCTTTCTTTAAAAAAGGGCGAATAACTGATGTCTTCCAATCCTTTGGGAAATTTTGGTCCTCCAACTGTCCTGGTGGGCAACTGTAAATGCTTGCCAGTTTGCGTAAGACTTGTAAATTAAATCGCTGAGTTTTTACATGCTTCCTCTCCCCATGAGAAACAGTAAGTTTGCTAGGGTGCTAAAAAGTCCCCAACATTAATCAAAGTTGAAACTCCATTGGACTCAAAAATAAAGATTTGCTTTATTTAAACTCTTTTGTAGTATCTATGGTTTAAAGTTTTGTCTGGAGACCTTTAGTGTCTCTGAGTAGGTTTTGTCTTTTTATTTTGGATTCAAATTCTATTTCTTTGAGTTTATGTTTGTTCAGAACATGAATTTTTGTTTGTCTGAGACAAGGTAGGGTGGAATATTGCAACTTGGACAAAGTAGACAGGCTATTGGTTGGTGCAGGAGCAGTTGCAACAGGCCACTCTCACAGTAACCAAAGTTTAAAAATTGTATGAGGGTCGAGCTTCACGCCTGAGGCTTGCTATGTGTCGATTCATATACTCCTGATCATATGACTTACTATAGCCTATTCT
Organism: Artemia franciscana; assembly: GCF_032884065.1. Classification (NCBI taxonomy): domain Eukaryota; kingdom Metazoa; phylum Arthropoda; class Branchiopoda; order Anostraca; family Artemiidae; genus Artemia; species Artemia franciscana. The sequence continues at coordinate 1,285,188 of NW_027062698.1, forward strand.
TTCGGCTGTACTACTAGTTTTTTGCTGATTAACTAAATGATTGGATGAGAAAACATATAAGATTGAACATATAAAACCTATAAGATCATTCCAGAATCAGTTTAGAGTGGATTTTGTTATGTTCTGAGCAATTTTCTTATTTAGGATTAGTAACCCAGTTTCCAGCGGATTTTGTAATAATTTGTTTGATTTTCAATTTCACATTTTAGTGATAACTGTCTGTATAGGGAAAGTTCAGAATTACAGCTGTTTCAGACATTATAACAATAAAAATACCTTTGAATAATGAAAATAAATTGCAAAAATATGAAAAAATTGAAGCCTGAAACCACTGAGATGATGTCCTATCAAAATAAAATGTAAACAATTGAAATTACCGCTGTTGTAGACCAAGAAACCAGAGGTTTACAGCCCCCAATCTTGAAAAACATTTGATGTTCTGAACCGGACTGGGTGTTACAAATCTATTTAATTTATTTATATCCTTCTAAGACCGTATAACATGTTTCCAGAAAGCTACCCATTATGACACAAAAGGTCTGACTAAAAAATTATAAAGATCCCCTAGAGACATTGGTGGCACATGGGGCTTCGAATTGACACTTCAGTTGCTGGCCCTATTTTACAGCGACAGGTTGCAAAGCAGTTGTGCAACATCGCTATAGCTGGAACCAAACCCTGCCTTGTAGTGCCAATCAGAACTAATCAACTTAACTACCACAGGATTAAAAGAACAAACTAGCAGATAAATTTAAGATAGGCCAGAGATCTGGAGTTCTATGCAGAACAAGGTGATAGTAGGAAACAAGTGTTAAAACTTGCATGTAGTTATAAAAAAAAAACATTTTCAATTTTTTTGCATGGATCTACTGGTGTTGAGTGCAGTCTTTTTCCCGTCTTGGAAACTACTCTGCAAAGAAGAAGGGTTTATGAACGAGCACATTTCTAGTACAAAAGTATTTTTAATGGATTTTTAAGGCATATAAAATGTTCCTGTCCCTCGAGACCTGGTAAAACTGGCAACACCTGCCTTGAAAAGTTTAATTTTGTACCTGGATTAGCAAAATGTAATGCCGGAAAAAAAGCAGGAAAGAGTAAAAACCTTTGTAGGTAAATGAGCATTTCAAAGAGGAGTTGTGCATGGGAACTTGTTCAAAAAGACTGACAATAGTGTATCTAGAAACGTCTCTAAAAGAAAAAGATGAAGCTTTTGTTCCCAGGTAATGGCTGCTAACGAGTTGCTAAAGAAAGCTCAGAACTGACTATAGATTGGCAAACTTCTTAAGGGGCTAAATCCTTATGACCAGTGTTTCGTCAGTTGAGATGGTGCTTTTGGAAGATAAATTAGATAGGTGTAATAATGGATTTAATTTGCGAAGTGTTTATTCAAGTGCTAAATTCTTAATAAACGAATGCTATATTTTAAATTGCGCTCTTTTCGCATGATATCGAAAATCTGTATACAAGTGTAATTTCCAGGGAAATATGATGTCTTAAAACGCACATATTTGTGAAAATCGATTTGGGTTTCATTATTGAACTGTGGATCAGTCAACTTGTTTATTTTAGATTAACTTTTTAATCAGTAGAAAATGTCCTATATTTTGTAATACCCAAACCGTCCAAGTTGAATTTACAAGTGAAAATTATTTTTGTCTTGAAAATTATTATTGGAGAAATACATCAAGGTCATCTCACAATTAGGTTACACATCTAATAGAAGCTTCAGTTTGTTCTATAACTTATTACAATTTTTTATTTAATTCTGGTTAAATTTCATTACATATGGGTTAAGTCTAATTTAAATTCGGTTAAATTTGTTTTAAATGCATTTAATTATTGTATTAAGTGTGTTATAACAGTCTAGTACATAAAGGGCTCACCTTGTCAATGGTTGGAACTACAGAGAAACAGAGAAACTGCTTGTAAAATGTCTTGCGACTAGAATTTTTTATTATGTTTATTTGTTTAAAAATTCAAACTAGAAAACTAATCAAGACTCTTTTCACTAGCTAAGTTCTACATCAGATAATGATTTTTTTTTTTTTTGGAATGAGGAAAAGTGTTTCTTCGTAAATTGAAGAAATTGAATAATAATGCTATCGGTTTGAAAACATACTTTACAAGCGTGCATTGATGAAATTAAAGCTCCCCTATTATTCGATAATTATAGGAAAGTTTGTCCTTTTTCTGTTTGTCCAACCTTGGGGTTCAAGCCATTCCGTCGCTAGATTTTCTTCCTGAAAAGCGGTGACCCTCTACGTATGTAGTCAAGGTAAATAGTCAAAATCGTAAGTTGTTAAAAAGAAGGATACTTAGTCAAAATTCTGAAAAATTTATTAATTAGGGTTCTTTTGCACTTGCAATTTAGTTGAGTTCGTGGTAACGAACTGTAGTAAGGAGCGACCCGGCTCAATAGTAACCGAAACTCTAAAAAACGGAATTTTGATACCAATAGTTACATCAAAAGAATCGCATTTTAATGCTGATTTTAAATATACAACTTTCATCAAGATCAGTCATACCCATCAAAAGTTACGAGCCTGAGAAAATTTGCCTCATTTTAGAAAATAGGGGGAAACACCCCCTAAAAGTCATACAATCTTAATGAAAATCACACCATCAGATTCAGCGTATCAGAGAACCTTATTGTAGAAGTTTCAGGCTCCTATCTACAAAAATATGGAATTTCGCATTTTTTGCCTGAAGACAGATCACGGATGCTTTTCACGGGTGTTTATTTGTTTGTTTTTTTTTGTTTGATTTTTCTTTATTGTTGAGTAGGTTTTGAAGGCTTTATTTTCTCTCCAAAGAGTTAGTATAGTTTGTCTATATAAGTAGCACTAATAAGAAGTCTGAGGTTCAGTTTTACTTGCGATTGGTTATTTCTTTATTTTTCTGGCAGTGATATTTGCAATGAATTTTTGTTATCATTTATGATTTTTCGATGAAAAATCGCAATTTCTTTTTCATGACCATGAAAATTTTTATTTTCAGAATCAAATTTTTATGCATATTCAAAATATATAAAATTCGTCAAGTTTAATGTTATCCAGCAAAAGTTACGAGCCTGAGAAAATTTGTCCGTTTTTGGGAAAAGGAGGAAATACCCCCAACATCAAGTGATTCTAATGAAAATCAAACCAACAGATTCAGCATATCAGAGAATACCACTATAGAGGTTTTAAGCTTCTATGTACAAAAATGTGGAATTTCACTTTTTTTTCAAAAAAATTGTGGAAAAATTCCACAAAAATGTGGAATTTTGCTTTTTTTTCAGAAGAAAGTTTATGGGTGCGATTTTTTTTCGTTTTTACAGGGGTGATCGTATTGAACCAGTGATCCTATAAAATTGGGAGAGGGCCCATTTGATCGGAAATATAAAGTTCTAGTTGCCTTTTTAAGTTGACAAAAATACTGGAGGGCTGCTAACCTCCGCCCCACGCCCCTTTTTCCTAAGTTTCGACTAAAATTTTGAGACAACCATTTTGTTCAGCATAGTCAAAAGATTTAATAACTATTTCTTTCACTATGATTCCCCCCCCACAGCCCCGGAGGAAAGGGCTGCAAGCTATGAACTTTACCCATTGTTTACATATAGTATTGGTTATAGTGAACTATGCATATGTTTTTCGTTTTGGGGACTTTCTCTGGGGGAGGGGTAATTACTACGATGAGAATTTTTGTTTGGAGGGAAATTTCCTAGGGTAAGCTTTAGGTAAAATTTACATGGTGGAAATCAACCAGAATAAGTATACAAATTTTCCCCAAAAAAGTTATCCATGTGGAATTATCACCAGGAATAATTCTCATCGTAAGTTTTACGCGGGAAAAACTTTCTATTGAAGAGGGGGGTCTGGGAAAAACTTTCCACATAATGGGGATTCTCGGTATGAATTGAAAACGGTCAGAAATTAAATAAATAAAAAAAACAACATTTTTTATGACATTTTTTTGAAGGAGAGTTTGCTAAGGAGATTTTTTCAGGTGGAATCGTGGTTAATGAACTTTCTGGGGGAATTCGCGGCGATGATGGAATTTCACGGTGGAGTTTTTTACGTGGGGAAGCTTTCCACGGAGGAATTTACATAGAGGAGAGCAGGGTTTTTGGCATTATTCGAAAAACGATCAGAAATTAAATTAAAAAGACAATTGTTTTCAACTGAAAACAAGGAGTAATATTATAACTTAAAAAGTATAGAAATTATTCCGTATATGAGAGGGGCTTCCTCCTCATCAATACCACGCTCTTTACGCTAAAGTTACACCTTTTGTCTTAAAGAAGTCTTAAAGAACCTTTTGTCTTACACCTTTAATCATAAAGAATGAATCGTGAAATGCAAGGACTGTTTGATTAGAATAACTACCTGTTAAAAATTTTAGCGTAAAGAGCGGGGTATTGAGGAGAAGGCAGCTGCTCATAAACAGAATAATTTCTGTTTGTTTTAAGTTTTAATGTTGCTCCTTACTTTCAGCTGAAAAAACTTGTCTTTTTTAAAATTTAATATTGAAAAAGATCAAGCCATTGTTCGATAGTTCTTATTAAGCAGGCTTGAACGGGTAACTAACGTGTCTGTCCTGCTGCTAAAATTCGTTGCGCTCTGGACCGAACTCCTGAATTTCGCCTTATTTGTCTCGCGTGGAAACGCCTCTTGAAAAGTGGGCATAAATACATCACACCTAGTCTTCTAAAGTCTTGGGAAGTGATAAGCATCCAAAGTATGATCATATGCAAGTAAGATGGAATGAGCATTTCATTTTCAAGATGTGTGGCACCATGGTTTTCCTAATTGAAACAGATATCTTGGCCTCAAACACGACATTAGTTGTATCTGACAAAAATTCAACAATATTTTGACTGAGTTTTTTCATCTACTTTTTTGATGGTGTTAATTGGAACCTCAGCCAATCAATCACTACACTTAACTATGCCTAATACTTCGACACGAAGTGTTAGATCTTTCTCACTTTTAAATGGAAAAAAAAACAAGTTTTCACAACCAAAAATAAGGAGTAACTTCAACACTTGAAACAAATATATATTATTTTGTATATGAGGGAGGATTCCCCGCCCATAATGCCTAGACCCTCCCGCTTCTTTTTTTGTAATTTAACAACCTCCTTATTCGAGTTCAATGGCCGTTGTGTTTCAGGAGTCGTTCTTAGAACTTATTTACATAAAAAAAACTAGTTTTTTTAACTGAAAGTAAGGAACGACATTAAAACTTAAAACGAACAGAAATTACTCCGTATATGAAATGGGTTGTCCCCTCCGCAATTCCTCGCTCTTTACGCTAAAGCTTTTAATTGTTTTAAAAGCAGAATTGTGGCGAAGAGTCAAACTTTAGCGTAAAGAGCGAGGAATTGCGGAGGGAACAACCCATTTCATATACGGAGTAATCTCTGTTCGTTTTAAGTTTCAATGCTACTCTTTACTTTCAATTGAAAAAAAATTTTCCATGTTTATTTTTTCATTGTTTTTTTTTTATAGTAATTTTAGAAAATCCTGCGCCCTTTTCATTGAATTTCTGTTCCCCCGTGACATATTTCTCTAAAGAAAGATCCTCCCAAATAGCCCCCTCCCCTCAACCCCCCCCCCTAACCAAAACAAAATCCCCTGAAAACGACTGTACACTTCCCAATAACCATTATTATATGTAAACACTGGTCGAAGTTTGTAACTTGCAGCCCCTCCCCCAGGAACTGTGGGGGAGTAAGTCATTCACAAAGACATAGTTATTATGGTTTTTGACTATGCAGAACAAAATGGCTATCTCAAAATTTTGATCTGTTGACCTTAGAGAAAAAATGAGCGTGGGAGGGGGCCTAGGTGCCCTCCAATTTTTTTGGTCACTTAAAAAGGGCACTAGAACTTTTCATTTCCGTTAGAATGAGCCCTCTTGCAACACTCTAGGACCACTTGGTCGATACGATGACCCCTGGAAAAAAAAAAAAAAAAAAAAAAAAACAACAACAAATAAACACACACCCGTGATTTGTCTTCTGGCAAAAAATACGAAAATCCACATTTTTGTAGATAGGAGCTTGAAAATTTTGCTATAGGGTTCTCTGATACGCCGAATGCGATAGTGTGATTTTCGTTAAGATTATGTGACTTTTAGGGGGTGTTTTCCCCTATTTTCTAAAATAAGGCAAATATTTTCAGGCTCGTAACTTTTGATGACAAAGACTAAATTTGATTAAACTTATATATTTAAAATCAGCATGAAAATCTGATTCTTTTGATGTATATTTTAGCATCAAAAGGTTTTTCTAGCATCCGGTTTTTAGAGTTTCGTTTACTATTGAGCCGGGTCGCTCCTTACTACAGTTCGTTACAACGAATTGTTTTAAAATGACGCTCGTGCTGTTGATACACTTTTGATTTTATTGTTTTGTTGCGGTGTGTAAAATAAACTGTCACACTGGGGTAAATACAAACCTTTTGTAGCAAAATAGATTTTACCTTCTGGCCTTTACTCCTGTGTGTTGTAAATTCTGTTCCTTTGAAATTAAATGTATGAAATACATACATATGGTATTACCGTATGAAATACCATACGGTATTTCATAAACTACAATTTTTTTAGCTTAGTTTTATTCCAGGCTATTCGTGTAGATGTGGAGCTCAGTTTCGATTCCCACGCTATAACCATCCAGAAAAATTATTAGAAACCCGAACTGGACGATGTGGAGAATGGGCCAACTGTTTTACTTTAATGTGTAGAGCTCTCGGATATGAAACCCGCTATGTATACGACTTTACAGATCATGTGTGGACAGAGGTGTATTCTGAAAAAGAACAAAGATGGCTTCACTGCGATCCTTGTGAAGGTGTTATTGATACACCTTTGATGTATGAAATTGGATGGGGAAAAAGTCTGAATTATGTTTTTGCTTTTTCGAAAGACGAAGTGCAAGATGTTACTTGGCGCTATTCCAGCAACCATGGTTTGCTCAGATCAAGAAGAACACGGATTAGTGAAGCCTCACTAATTAAATGCTTATTAAACATTACTCATGAAAGACTTAACACTTATGAGTGGGAAAAAAAGAGTTTAGTTTTAGATAGAAGAGTAAGAGAACTCGTTGAAATTATGTTTGAAAAGAAGCCTGGGGATGACGAGAAACAAGGAAGAACCAGTGGCTCGTTGGCGTGGAGAATGGCCCGCAGTGAAACTGGCAAGTATAATTACTGTTTGTTTATGGTTAATTTTTCTTTAATAAAATTCTTTGGGGGGGAAGATAAAATTTCACATGAATTGAGGAAAAAAATCAGCCAGGTTATTTCCATAAATACTATAGAATTAGAATGTGGCCCATACTCAGCGGGAACTTCCGGCTCGTGTTTCATCCCTCATTTCAGGTTTGATCGAATTCCTGTCTTTTATGTTTGTTTTTTTTTTTTTTTTTAATTCGAATTCTTAATCCTGTGGTTTTGCAGTGGATTTTACTCTGCCTGGCAGTATGTAGCCCAGGGATCGATCTCCGCCGGAGCAAGGTTGGGGCACAGACTTGCCACCTGTTCCTGTAAAAACAACCTATTGGTGTAAAGTCATTTCGGTGCCTTGCGGGCCATCAATTGCTCTGAAGGATCTTCATCATTTAATCTCGTTCTTTTATGACGGTTGTTTAATTTTTGTTCAATTGTGCTTTAAATTTGGTCTGAATCATACATTCAACAACATTATATTTTATCTGTAGAAATACAAAGGCAGCAACGTTCGTTGATTAAATGATTAAATACAATTAAGCTTACTGAGGCTTTCCTGCAAAACTCATCTCACACGTTTGTCGACATGTGTAATTGTTGAATATATAATAACGGTGACTACAGTATTTATGAAGCATTAAACCATATAAAAAACCGAAGATGACACAATTTGCTCGGTTTAGCAATTCTGGATCAAGGGAATGATCCCCGTTGCATCACGGTTGGGTCACAGACTTGCTACTTGTCCCTGTGGAAATGACCCACCAGTGGAATTTCAAAAACAAAATAACACGGAAAAAAGGATTTTTTTTTTTAGTTTTAAAATTTAGTTCAGAATCGCTAGTTATTATGTAAGCTGCAAAAATGTTTACGGTGCCTGAGCAATAATTTTAATGTTTCCATTCAAATGATTAAAATAACTGCAAATTTACAATTATTCTAAATGATTATTCTTTATTTTGACAAAAAACTTTAAAAAAGAAAACCAAAAGTTTCAAGCTTAGTGCTTATCGTTGTTGGGAATCAGACTAGCTTCAATAAACAAATATTTTTAGAAAAAACTTTAGCATGAAATGACATTAAATTGCGTAAAGAACAAAAAACTTGTGGTTGCAAAAATAATCGTAATTTTTTTAACATGGGATTGCAACAATTCAAAATCTTAAAAAAGAAGACCAAAAGTTTGAAGCTTTGTTTGTAGATATCTTGTAGATATTTGTAGATATAAATAAAAGTTTGTAGATATCGTTGTCAGAAATCGGACTTGCTTTAATAATCAAATATCTTTGGAAAGACTTTAGTATGAAAAGACAAATGGCCCGGCGGCTGGCAAGTGCAAAAAAATTTGTCTATTTTTTAACAAGGGACTTCAACAACTCAAAAACTTTAAAAAAGGAAAAAAAAAGTTTGAAGCTTAATCGGACTTGCTTTATCAATCAGATATCTTTGAGAAGACCACAATATGAAAAGACAGTAAATTGTTTGCGGTTAGAAGAACAACGACAATGAGAATTCATATATAAAATCCTGCCGCGTGCCATGTGCCAGGGCCCGGTGGCTGGTAATTGCAAAAATATGTGTATATATTTTAACAAGGGATTACAACAATTCATAAACCTTAAAAAAGAAAAGCAAAAGTTTGAAGCTTAATCAGACTTGCTTTAATTACCAAATATCTTTGAATTAACCACAATATGAAAAGACATCAAATTGTTTCAAATTGTCTATGGTTAAAAAAAAGTGACAATGAAAATCCATATATGTAGAAGTCTGCCACGTGCCGATTACCAGGGCCCCGAAGCGCCGCCGGGCTCCAGGTTCAATATACATATATTTATATATTATATGTTGAGTTTTCGCCTATTTTTCTATCTTGTTATTTCTAAAAAATATCTATAGGCCTTCAAGTTTTTTACTTACGCTAGGCAGTAATCTATATATTAAAATAGTAAAAAAGTATAATATCCCACAGCTTTGAATTTTTCATGGTTAAATTATCACTTGCAAATTTCACTTTCGATTTTTAGAGGATATTTGCTGTATTTAAGGTAATGATAATCTATTGGAGCATATCCAACAATAAAAACAGAATTATATCTTCATTCTTATCTGTTTCACTAAATTCTTATTTAATACGTGCCCTTGATTTAATGCCGGTACAATTTTTTTGTGATTAAATTCTAGTGTCTTTTGTATTCTTCCTTCAATATACCAGACGGACTTCCTTTTCTTTTCTTTTTACTACGACAGCGGACAATTCTTCTAGCAAACTTTAATCAACTAATCAATAGGCAATGTAAAAGCGCTTTGACATGAATTATAGTAATAATTTTATAGAAGAATTTTTTTCTCTTTTAGTTTCTTTAGAAGAGGAATACTCTAGCATAATTTCCAAATAGTTGATACATAATAGATTCTGTCTTATTATCAAATAATCTAGTTTTTTTTCAAATTGAACCTTTTATGTGCCGCCTATTTCCGGTGTGCTTTTAAAGTACTACATTTGGCAATAGTGCCCTCAGAAGTTTGGTATTAGTCATGAGGAGGTGTTGAAATTCTAATGCTGATATTAATCTGTCAAGACGGCAGTTGGCATATGCGCCTACACTTAACAAATTTCAAAGTAGCAAATTGGCAATTTTTGTTTTTATTTATTTCTTTTTGGTTCAACAATCTGAGAGCGACCACTATAATTGGCAAATTCTTAAGTTTTAAAATAGGTGTTGGAAACTTTTCTTTATGCAGGTCCCCTGGAACGGGGTCATAGTCTGCTCTTACGTGGCACTCAATCAATTTTACGGTAGCCTACCGCACTGGCTGTTAGTTTCTTATTGTCATGTTTACCTTTAAACAAATTAGGTAAATATTTTTGGGTAGAGGATCTAATTTACTTTAAACTTGACTATTAAAGTATCTTAAATTTCTTTTTTTTATGACCCTCTGTTGCGGAAGTTCTGGGTAGGGTCAACACCCCTTAACCTACACTTTTTGATGGGTGCTTTCTGATCTTATGATCTGCCATACTTTCTTTATGTAGACCATCATTTTTTTTTCTTTTTAAATTTCATGAATGATCAGATAAGACGTGATGTAGGGTAGCAAGATAAAATCAAACCTGATCTGAGAGATTTGAGTCTCCTCTTGACGGTAATGCCAGTTGAGACTTCTTTCAATATGACTAATTTCCTTTCTTCTTGGCACTTAACCATTAGCTACAGCTACTTTCAATGCAGCAATTATTATTTCATCTCAGCTTCAAACTAAAAAGAGCAAATAATCTTCCTTTATAGCAGGTTTTTTTTTTTTTTTTTTTTTTTTTTTTTTTTTTTTTTTTTTTTTTTTAATCTCTCATCAAGTGCCTAGATCATTAGTAAAACACTCAGTCAAATAGAGTCCACATACAAATCAATCCATATTACATCACTGTCAATACAGCATTTACAATATTATCAAAATCAGATAAAATCTTTTTCTCTACCACTTTCACAAATAAACTTAATAAACAAGTCTATCATCCTATACTTCAAAAATTCATCATCAATCAAAATTCCTAATGCAAGCCCCACTAAAAGCTCACCTAGATTTTCTTCTTTACACAACATTCTCATTTCTTTTCTTAAATTTTCATAATCTTTACAATCAACAACATAATGGAAAATACTTTCTATCTCACTACAATTATCACACTGAGGACTATCAGCTTTGCCAATGATAAACAGCCTATGCTTAATGCCTACATGGGTCGACCGAAAACGGAACATTAAGCAACCATATTTTCTTTTCAATCTACTGTAATTTTTTATATCAAAACCAGGTTTCTTTTTCTGGGTAAGAGCTATATTACTACTATCATCCCTCATTTCCTCAAAATGTTTTTGGTAAATACTTTTAACCATCTCTCTAATCTCTTTATATGGTTCTGTAGGAGGTGTATGAAGCAACTTTTGTGCTGCCTTTTTGGTATATTTATCTGCTCTTTCATTACCCACCACCCCCACATGGGCTGGACACCACAAAAATTGTATCGTTACTCCTTTCTCACAAATCTTCAGAATAGAGCTATAACACTTATGGACCTCATCCTTTGGTTTATTTGGAAAATTCTTAAGGGATTGGAGGGCTGATTTTGAGTCGCTGCATATGAGGAACTTATTTTGGTTTTGATAACTTTCACTAATTTTTTCAATTACCCATTCTAGTGCACTTTCAATTGCTTTTATTTCTGCCTCAAAAACAGTTGATTCTTTGCTAAGTGGCTTTGTTATCTCTGTATTGAATTCGGGAACCACTGCTGAGCAGCCCACTCCTAAGCCATTTGTTTTTGACCCATCTGTGTATATTTTCACATATTCTTCATACTTGCTATTCAATACTGAGAGGAATTTTTGTTTCATTAATAGGGCGTTGTTTCCTGTTTTTTCCATGTAATCAATCTCAACCCAATCCCAAGGGGGAATTTTTGGTGGTTTTTCATAACGTAGTATTTGGGTAATAGGTACTTCTATACCTTCCTGAGTAAGCAGTTCTTCAAAATTTTCAAAAGGATTCAGACGCTTCCTTTTCCAAAGGTGATTTCTAGTGTGGGTCAGTCCAGGTTTAATTATCAGTTTCTTAACTGGGGGATTGAGATATGTTTTCCATAGATGGTTCATGTACATTATAAGCATTTTTCCCTTCTTGTGTTGAGTTTCTCCACACCAGACTCATTCAGGAGAAAAGGAATTGGGGTACTCTGGTGAGCTCCAAATGCTAATCTTAGAGCAGTATTCTGTATTGAATCAGGTTTTCTGAGAGTGGATTCTGGGGCAATGCTGTATATCAAACTCCCAAAGTCAATTTTAGGTCTAATGTATTTGATATAAAATTGTCTTGCTGTAACTATGTTGACACCATGCTTCCCACACGAAAGCATCTTCATCAAGTTCATTCGCTTTGCACAGGATTCTTTTAGATATTTGATATGTTGGCTAAATTGAAGTTTATCATCAATGTGTATTTCAAGGACTTTATGACAATTGGTTAAGAGCATTTCCTCTCCAAATAGAGTAAGTTGGGGAGGTCTAATATTCCTCTTGGATGTGAACAACATAACTTTAGCTTTGGATGGTTCAAAATCAAGATCTATTCCTAGGGACCATAACTCTATATGATCCAATGTTTCTTGGACTGCTTTTTCTGCTTCTTCTACTGTGTTTTGGACTGTCCAAGTATTATTATCATCTGCAAAGATTCCTCCTTTGCAGTTATTGTCTTCTAGGGGTATATCAAATTCTCCAACATTATAATAGTCTGGCCCAAGAACACTACCTTGTGGAACACCTCTTTCCACCCCTATTTCTTCTGATCTTTCTTGTCCTACGGTCACAACAATTTTCCTATCAATTATCCTATCTGACAGGTAACTCAGTGTAAATTTCATCATATTTCCATTAATTTTTGCTTTAGACAGACCTTCTAGTATCTGTCTGTTAACCAAATTATCAAAAGCTCCTTTAACATCCAAGAACACTGCAATCATCACTTTGCCATTATTGAGTGCATGAATGATGTCTCTCTGCATTCTGATCAGGTTATCCACTGTATTTCTCTCCCTGCGAAAACCTGTTTGAATATCCTGCAGCAGGTTAGCTTCCTCTGTGGCAAATCTCAGCCTTTCCTTTACTAGTCTTTCATATATCTTACCTCCAACTGGAAGGAGAGTTATAAAACGATGGTTTTCTACTTTGTTTGGTTTATTTGGTTTTGGGATCATGATAGTTATGCCATTTTTCCAAATTGTAGGGAAATTGCCCTCCTGCCGCAACTTGTTGATAAGTTGTAGTAAAATAACCTTCCATTTATCAGTCAACCTTTTAAAGAAAACTGGGTGTATGTTGTCACAGCCAGGTGAAGTTTCTGGTAGTGTCTTTAGGACAAATTCAAATTCTGATTTTGAGAAGGGTTTATTGTATTTGGATTGTGATTGTTCTATAGAAAGTTTTCTTGCTTTAATGAAAGTTGTTGACAATAGACTGGTTTCTTCAAATGGATCTTTCTTACCTATTGTCTGGTGGAGATGACTTGCTCCTGCTTCAGCTTTTGTTTTGTTATCAGCAATCACTTGTCCTTGGTAGGTTGTTGGCCCCTGTGGATGATGGTAAAATTCTCTCCTATTCATCTTTCTAATGAAGCTGTACACTTTTCCAAATGGATCTCTGAAGCTGAGATTCTCAACAAATTGCTTCCAAGATTCTTCTTTAGCTTCTTTTATTGTTTTTCTAAATTCTGCCTGGGCCAATATTTTCTTTCTATAATTTTCTATTGTCAGAATCTTGTTGTATTTGTTAGAAGCTTGGTTGAGTTTATTTTTACTTAGGCTGCACGCTTCATTCCACCATACTGGTTCATTTCTAGTCTTGTTGCCCAGTGTCTTGAAAGGGATAGTCTTCTTAGCCACTTCCAGCAGTAGATCCTGTAATCTCTCAATTTTCTTCTCTGTAGTTGTTACTGCTGCCAGTTCTTCTTCGAGACTTATATTTGTAAGTTCTTCCTGGAAGTAATTCCAGTTAAATTTCTTCAATTTAAAGGTAGGGTGTGTTGGTGGGGTTTGATTTCTAGGTACAGATTCTTTATATTCAATTATCACTGGCTCATGATCACTGGTTAGAGTTGGTTCAGGAGTTAAGCTAATATTTAGTTGATTGATTATTGCTACCGGTGAGAATGCCAGATCGATGGTAGAGTATGCTCCTGTAATTGGATTTCTTCTTGTTTGGAGTCCAAGTGGGTTCACTAGGCCAATATCATGATTTTTATCAAGAGCATTTAGGATACCTATACCACTACGATTATGAGATCCACATAAACACCAGGCATCTGAATGGGCATTAAAGTCACCAGTAATTATAAAAGGCTCTTTGTCTTTAATCACTTTTTTCACTTTATTAAATATGTCCCCTGTTTGTGGTTCATTTCCATCAGGGTTATATACATTAACAATAACTACTGTATCCTTCTTGCCCAGGAATACCCGGCAAGCTACCATCTCAATTTTAGAACTTGCAATTTCTTCAATATCTAGTTTTTGAAACATTAAAGGCTTTTTAATACAAATCAATATTCCTGCTCTTGACTGTCCTGCTCTATCTTTTGTTATTACATCATAATTTCTAAGTCTACATGAATGCTGGGGCTGTAGCCATGTTTCTTGAAAGCACCCAACATCAATTTTTTCTTTTTCTAAATAGCAATCTAGTAAACCCTTTTTCCCTTTCAGAATAGATTGGATGTTAAAAGACAGCACTTTCATTCTGATTTATTTGCTAGATTCCAAACTTCTTCAACATTGATATCAACTTTGAACAGTGAGTGCATAAGATGACATAACTTCACAATCCTATCTTCATTTCTAATTCCTTGATTTCTATCATTTCTGGCACTTTTGATACAAATAACACTAGCTGTTGAAGGGACTTTTTAGGTTTGAGGAGGGCTTGCTCTTTCACAGTCTTCTTATTCGGTGCATCTGCATAACTTTGGTATGCCTTAGCTGCTCTGTTCATTGGTAAATTTTGGGCAACTGAAATTTTTATGATTTCACGGTTTTGTTGGCGGGCTGGGCAGCTACCAGATGTTGTTGAATGGTTTTTCCCACAGTTAGCACAGACATAGTTTTTGTATTTTCCAGACTCTTTTGTTTCGAATTTTAAGGGACATTCTTTAGAAGCATGTTTGTTTGCACATCTCAAGCATACAGCATGTGGTGACCTAAATTTTTCTTGAGCATGGCCATACTTTTGACACTTAAAGCACTGTATTATTGGTCGGTTGTACCTCTCAATATTCCTTCTTCTTCCATAAAGCCAAATGTTCTGGGGAAGAGAGTTGCTCTCAAATGCAACACAAATACTCAGGCTATCCTCTAATTTTTTGGTCTCTCGATTGTATCTTTTCAACCTCTTTTGTTCCTTAATCTCAATATTAGTTTCTGCCCTGAGGTCTGTTATCAGTTATTCCTTTGTGTAATCTAGTGCTATTTGCTTGATTACACCATAGCTGACCTTTCTTTTCTCTTCAGGTGCTACTTCAACATTGTCAAAGTTTCTTTATTTTCATTAAAGTATCCAATGCAGTTTGTGATTGGACATACACATTTAGCCTATTCCTATCATAGTTTGAGTAAAAGTCAAACTTTTCTGTTTGAAGAATTTTCTTTAGCTCTAGAGTGATTGCTCTGTCTGATGGAAGTTTTACCTGTGAGGTGAAAACCACTGTGAGATTAGCCACTCATTCACTGCTTACAAAATCAGTAGTTGACTCTATTCTATTATTCCTTGTATTGGATTTCTGTAAAAATCTTTCCACTATAGGAGGTTTAACAGTTTTAGAGGTTTCTTGCTCAAGAGGTGATCCACTTCTCTTACCATTTCTTTTTAGTACTTCACTAATCCCTTCAGCCTCTTAGGATTTACAACATTTGTGATGTCCTCCTCTTCTTCTTGGGGGAGGGGAGGATAATCAACTGATAACCCTGAAAATCTATTATGGACACTCACTGAAGGTACAAATTGTAAATTCTGAGTTTGGGGGGTATGATATAAATGACCTTGGTGGCTTGTATATGGCAGGGGTGCATAGTAAACTGTGTGGGGCCCTTGTGTTTCCTGATATGTTGACTGAGGGTATTGTAAGTGAAAATAAGGTGAGTGATGGGGCTGTCCAGAGTATACTGGAAATGCCTGGGTGTGAGGTGGTGAGTATGCTATGTGCGGAGGTGAGAATGATGTTTGTGGAGATGAGAATCCTATTTGTGCTGATGTTGACCCTGTTTCGGTTATATTGTTTGTCTGTTGTGGATGGCTAGTACCCAATGTGCTACTTCCCCCGGGGGGAACCCCCATTAAAGGGTGGGAATTCATTAATAACCTCTAATCCAATTATTCTAAATGCTCTTACCCAGATTAAAATTTATATTACCAATAAATCTGAAAATAATCCTGGGCAAAATTTTATTTTTCAATTTTACCACATTGGTCCATGTTCTCAGGGTTCAGGATTCAATGATATCCTTGATGTTCAACAAAGCTTGAACTTTTGTCAATGAAAGCCAATGAAACTGCTTTCTTTCCAAGAGAATGATTTTTATTGAGCGTTAGGAATGCTGATCTGTTCAGTCGATTGTTGCGATATATATTGGGTGCTGAGACAGTTTAGTATAGATTTTGTTAGTTTTTTTTCTTATTTTGGACTGTCCAAAAATTAGATCTTTTAATTGGAACTGGGCTTTGATCTATAAAACTTGCAAATTCATAGAGCCAGGATTCCTCTACCCTTCCCCGATATAGTAAAGTATATGGATTGCAATTGAACCATAGTATAGTGAGGTATATGATTTTTATTTTCTTAAGTCCTTCGAACTAGCCTAACTTTGTATTCCATCTTGTTATACAAAAAAAAAAGGATTCGGGAAAAGAATGGGGCAATAGTTTTGGGTGTGGATGGGGTAATTTCTTTGCAGATTTTTTTTAAGAGTTCACTAATGTTCCTTTCTGAATTTTTTTTTTTGGAAAATATTTTTTTGATATAAAAACATCATAATTCAAATTGATTAAATTTCTTTATTTTTTAGACGAGGGAAGTGGAATAATATTTTTCTTGGAAATCACTCTCACAAGTATAAAGTTCTTTTGTCCAGTGAACCACTAATTCCGTTTGTTTTTTTCTTTCTTAGGTGAAAGGTAGTGTAAGTATGGATAATTTTTCTCAGACTTTGCTGAAACAGGTAGATTTTAATTGTAAAAATAAACATTTCATCGGCTTCACCTTATCCAAAAAAAAGTCTGTAAAAGAAATAGACCAAAGAAAAAACATAAAAGAAAAAATTCCTTCAAATTGGGAGGACCAGCTAGTGAAAACTGGCAGCCTGGACATTTAAGGGAAGGGGCTATTGGATTTCTCCCTCCCAATTATGTAAATTATAAAGAATGCTTGCAGTTTTGAACCAAAATAGATTGTAATTAATGATTTACCAGCCAAAGGTTTCCTGTTTCGTAGGGTTCCTTAAACAGGGGTTTAAGAATGTTTTGGAATTTTTCATATAGTAGATTCATCTGTAGGCTAATAGAAGTTAATATGTAATTATAACGTTGTATATTTTAAGGTAGCTCTGTCTGTCCTTTAATATCATCTGGTCATGTTTGGATTACAAATGCAACCGGTACAGAAGGCAAATATACAATAGCCTATGGCTGTGCTGAAAATAGGTACACGGTGAATGGTAGAGATACTGGTATGTCTTGGGAAGATGGCGTGTTCCTTTCCGAGTCAATTTTTCGTAAGGAGGAGAAAGACTGGAAGATGGTTTATCTTGCTAGGAAAAGTAAGCTCTATATATATATCTACTCTTTTTAAGCTAGCAATACCTGGTAATTGTGTTTGTAACCCAGATATGGGTGTATCTTTTCTCGAAAATAGCTTGATAATTTTTTCAAAATTGACACACTAATATTTTCTGGCATGTGAAAATTGTCTAGATAGATGCCGAGTTCGATAAAATTCGTTTAGAGTCTGAATTTTGAGAAAAATTTCATAAGAATGACATCACATTCATATGCATTTTAAGAGCAACTTTCATCATTTTCCCCTGGAGAGAATCGTCCCATTTTTTGGTATGTTTGGTGTCATGTGAACTTATACAAGATGTCAAATTAACTCTACGGAAAAATGTTAAAGATGATGATGAACCACTGCGAATCGCAACGAATGCCATTTGTTATGCCAGCATCACAAATCAAGTTGGAAACGGTAATGATGAACAAAGAAATATACGGTGAGAACAGAAGTGGCAGTGAGAATTAGAATGAGTCAGAAGCGAAATCGATGCACAACGAAATACAAGTTTTGAAGACATGCGACAATGAACATGAGTCACGCAGGAAGTATTCGTAAATTAATCAAAATGACAGTAGAAGGACGGAATGTGCTAAAAAAGATGTAAGTAAATTAATGCCAAGATTATCAATCGCCTTCCAGAAAATACAAAGCGCGTAGAAGGTATGTTATTGCGAGGGGGGGGGGGCACATTGAACAGTTTTCAGATTGTTCTCATAGTTCAGTTTTTGGAACAGTGAAATGGTTTTAAGTAACAGCGAGAATGATCGAGAAAGTGGTTAAAATTGGACTTGTGTATTTTTTCTCCTGATAATATTTATCCCTTTACTGCACGGATATGCGATTAAATAAAATGAAAGAAAAATAAAAACAAAAAAAAAACATTATTTTGATTTTGACTTTAAGGTTAATTTATCTTTGAAAGCTAATTAATGGTTTTTAAAGGCTTAAATAGATACTTAAAGCTATTTAAGGGATAATACCCCTTAACCAAGTTTCCTTGATAGTCAGAAATAGACCATGCCATATGGTGGCCCCACTGCCATGGTAATTTTAGTCGCAAAAAAGGTCTAGATTATACCTAAACATAAATAGACTCAAATTAAAAGAATCTTCATCACCAATGACATTTTCCCCCTCACTCGCTTCTTCCGTGATTGCAGATTCACGATTTTGGCTGAAAGGGACGGGTGACGTTCACAAATGTTAGCTGCAAAGAGCTATTTGATGTAGGAATACTTGTATATTTCTGTTTTCTTGTCGGCCGAGTTTAAGTATTGTTATATAATGCTTGTGCTTTGTGGTAATGCAATTTTGTGTTTTAGGGCACTAATTTAGTTAATTAATTAACTAATTAGTTAACTACAATATCCTTCTCAAGAGAGTTATAATCTAATTAGAACCAAAATGAAACTGCTTTTTGTTATTTTGAGGTTAAATACTGTTATTGCTGCTGAAAAAATTGGACCAATTGAATTTTTTTAGTAAATAAAACGCGTTTCGTTAATTTGAAAATCATATGAATAGTTACAATTTCAAAATAAATAATTGCAGCTTTGATTAGAAAAAAAAAACCACAAATAACCATCTATTTTTATCGAGTAAGAATGTTTGAGAAAATACAGATGGGTTGGTATCTTATTTGGAAAACCTGCATAAACAACCCTTCATATCATATTTAGCACCATTGTTTGCTTTTTAACAGGGTGAACACGGGCTTTTATGTTAAATAAGATGAAGAGGGAACCCAGTTTCTATTCTGTTAACTATTGTAGCAACTTGATAAAGACAGTTAGATATAGGCCTACTAAAAGGAACCAGTTACAGGTGTGTTAAAGGGAAACTTAAGAACCAGGCCATGAGTATAGATAGATAGATAGATTGATTGTTTTCCCAAAACAAAAGCTTATTTGGGCAGTGAAAAATAAACATTTGCCCACAAAATCATAACACACTTAGCAATAACAAATAAAATAACATAAAATAACGATAATATGATAACAATATAGAATAACGATAATATAATAACAATAGCATATAAAAATAACAACAAGTTTTGTTATTTTAAAAATAAAAATAACAATAAGCAATGATAACAATAGCATAAAATAACAATAACAATAAACTAACTTAACAATTATAAAAACAGAAACACGTGTAATATGGCAACATAATACCCTAAAACTAACTCACGTGATGTTGCACCCACAGTAGATAGGTAGACAGATAAATGTCTAATGTTTCAAAGCCACATGGACCATGGCCACATAAATGAAAAATAACAAACAAAGGAAATAGCTGAAAGGGATTCAACAATACTACCAGCACTCGCCTCCCCTCCCCCTTTTACATAAATATTTCTCAATGGGTAATTCCCTACTTCATATATTTTTCATTTTTTTTTATTCCTACCCAATCTTTGGATCCCGTTACTGAGACCAATCATTCACTTGACCCCAAACTACCAGTAAATATTTCTCTGCTTAAATTCACTACTTGAGGACAAAGAGCCAAGAAGTGAAGCAGATCCTCACCGTTATCTCCTCACATGGGGCACGAGATTGGACTGTTCATTACTAATGTGTTGATATTTGTTTGTGGGGGACTATGGAATAAAAAATGTATCAAAAATTAAAATAAATTCGTTACAGGTGGTACTGCATTTGGCAAAATAGCTTGGAAATTCAAGACCGAAACGAATGAGGTTATTTTTAGAAAGGTTGAATTGAAGCTGCCTATTACTATTTTTGAAAAAGGAGAAGCTACATTAAGCGTGTTAGCTGCCGATCAAACAATGCTGGAGAAAAAAATTAAGAGTAGTTTTACAGGTAAGCTCGTTTGCTCAAATTTCCGCTTTTTTTATTTAATTTCTGCTATTTTTAACGATCAATAAAGGATTCGTGTCAGGTATAAAGGTCGTATATGATATGAAATACTGCGCTTCTGATATAATGGCCTAAAAACCTTGTAATCTATTCTGAATGAGACGATTTTGGGGTCCTTAAGAACAGGAGGATGAAAGTGGGACCGAACACATGCTCACCTTCCCGATACTAACTTTCAGGTCGGCATAGATAGATAAGGATAGACAAGGATCAGTGTTGAAATTTCATATGTTATCTTTTGGTTTGATACCAGCGAAATAATCTTCCAGGATTTACTAAAATAAAATCATAAAAAAAATACGAAAACAAATTCCATTCCTTTTAATACCAGAAATGTAATATTGAAAAAAGGGATAAAGATATACTTATAAGTACGGAAAACAAAATTTACATAGAAAATAGATATTGACGTATGCGTATTTCAAAAAGAATATAAAAAAGGTCAAATTGAGAGGGGCATTATTTATATAAAAAGCAGTCAGCTAAATAATCCGAATTTGCCTTGAGAGCTAGTGGTTTAGGAGATGGAATTCCTCTTGTTTTGGAGATCTCTCCTCATTTTTGTTTTTTTTTTTGTTTTGATCCTGCTAAACTCATTACAAAATGGTTTAGTGTCTTTTGCTATTGACAAGAGCCATTCAAAAATAAATTCTTCGAGATAAAGAAAATTATAAAAAAAAAGAAAAAGATAAAGAAAATTATACGATAAGATAAAGTAGAGAAAATTATACGATAAGATAAAATATTCGATAAAATAAAGAAAATTAAAAAATTATAATCCTACTTGCAAAATGATTTGAATTACATGTTAAGAAAATGTATAAAAATAGACCCTTGTGTAATGAATTGGACTTTTAAACACTTTATTATGATTTATTTAAAAGACGCTAATTGGTTCTTCAATAAGTTTTTGGACGGCCGCGTCCAAACATCCGAGCTATTACTGCGAAAGAGAATAGTAAGTAATAACATAAAAGTTATTATTTCAATAATAATACATTTGCTATTTTTGGAAAAGAAGTCGTGTATGAGGACTTTTCGCTTGGCTTTCGTTTATAAGTATTTAGAAGCCCCTTCAAGCACTTTAACTCGTTGGGCCTCTGAAGGTGTACAAAAGGTTTGATAAGTCAATTCTGGGGACGGAACGTAAAACAAGAACATAAGGTCGTAAATAGGACTTGGTGCACATACAGACACCATCTATTCAACAAAATTATTGTGTAAATTATATACACCTAAGTGAAATTGCGATTCGTATACAAGTACTGTCGTAGCGGACCGGGACTGATCTCTCCTGGTAATAGTGAACCACGATTTTGATCTTAGGTGCAGCAACCCACCCCAGAGCCTGAAATTTGATTCTGGTGATGCGATTATGAGAAAGGGTGTCCAAAATAATCCAAACAGTTAGGAGGTTAGCATTTAATTTGTTTCTCTTTTTTTACTTGAATTTTAAATTCTGTTAAAACCACTTTTCCGAAATAGTAAAGTAGGTAATCATGTACGTCTCTTTTTAACTGTTCCGTGTCTTCTTTGGCTACCTTCACTGATTATTTAACAACTCAGAGAAAGTTTAAAATAAAATTATTCTCTCATACTGAAAAGATTTTGCGTTTTCCCCAAATGAAGTCATACTTTTTATTAAAATTGTAATTTAAGGAAAATTTGCTTTAAGATTTTAATTATTTTCTGTAATGTTGCGTTTAGTGAGTTGTTCTGGGCTCTGTCAAACCGATTCTAAGAAAATATCCTGAGAAGCATTCGAACACATTTTAAAAACTATGGTTGGTTAAAAAACTGACTATTAAACTCTTTAAGACCACTTACGCCATCTAGTCCAGTCGAGCAAAATATCATGTTAAGTACGAAAACATTACATCGGAAATTTTATTTTAAATCCAACTCAAATTTAGTTGACATCAAAGTCTCGATGAATGCAAAACAAGCTTGTTTTTAAACTGAATCCTTCTTCTTGGCAAAGCTACGCTTTAATTTAGTTTCACGTTATATATCAATTTAATGTTGGCTTGTTATCAACTTTTTAATCATGCTTGGTAATGCTGTATCGAGTGGGCAGAACTCAACCGAGGAGAAGCAATAATTCTAATTGAAATAGGAAGTTTATTGTTACCCAAAGTCTAGTCACTAGTTCTAAATTAAGTTTAAATCTAGTCTCAAAACAAGTTTAAATCTAGTTACTAGTTTTAAATCAAGTTTAAATCCAGTTACTGTTTTTAAATTAAGTTTAAATTAGTTACTAGTTTTAAATCAAGTTTAAAACTTAATTAGTACTAGTTTTAAACCAAATAGTTTAATGACCAGAAACTGAAAGTTCAAATAAGATTTAGAAGGGGCCATAGCCTTATGGAAAACCAGGCTAAGTTAGACTTTTATCGTACAAACTCAAAATCCAGTAAAGAAAGCCTAGTAAACGATGGCTTTTGATGTTTCAGTTGATTTTGCAGGTTTTTTTCTTGTAAGATATTATATAACTCTTACATATCTTTAACAATATTGATTTGGCCAGTAGTTTTATTAATTGTCGTAAAATATGATACTTGATAGATTCTCCGTACTCTAATAAGTTGGTACAGTGATGACAGTTAGCCATGAAAAGTTGTCTGCCTCTTTGTAGAACCCTTAGTGCCATCTCTTTTTCTGTAAATATCTTCTTTCAAATGAGTGTCCTCAACCGAGCTTTTAGTCTCTATGGATATTTAATAATAAAAAAAGATCCAGTTAAAAGCAAGGAGCTACATCAAAATTAAAAAATGAATCGAATTTATTACGTGTATTAGGGGGGTTATCCCCTCTTCAATACTTGCTCTTTATGGTAAATTTTGACTTTTTGTCCCAATTCTTTAAGGGCAACTCCTGAAACACGAAGGTCGTTTAGTTATTTAATAAGCCCTTTTAAAAGTTCTAACAAAAACCTTAGCGTAAAGAGCCAGGTATTGAGAAGGGGACCCTCCCCCCTCCTTTACGTAATGATTACTGTTTATTTTAAGTTTTGACGTCGCTCCTTACTTTCAGATGAAAAAACTTTTTTCGGTATTTAATTTCCGAATTTCTTTTTTTAATAGTGCCTTAAAATCTGCTTCCCCTCCATGGAAAGCTTTCTCTCAGGTAAAATACCCCCTCACACAAACCAGGAAAATTCACCCCAGACAATTCCATTCTTGCTAAAAATTACGCCCGAAAATTTTCTTGCGGACGATTCTGACAGAGAACTATTTCTTAGCACATTTTCACTTGAAAATACTTTAATTTATTATCGTTTTTAAAATTATGCCAGAAATTTTTCCTTTCGTATAGAATTATTTCCATAAATACGCCCCCCCCCCCGATCCATAGTAGAAAATTCCCTCCGCAGAATTTATCCCGGGAAAAGCTCCCCTATGAAAAATTTCTCTCCCTCCTTTCCTTCTACTTTTCAAGTCTATTTCTCCCCCTCTCCAAGTCCAAAAACTATTATCATGCTAAGTAATTTCCCTCCTAAAGAAACAAGGCTAGCCTCTGTAATTATCACAATCAGTCGTATCACCTTTCTCATCAAAAAGTTCATTAGACTTTTCCTAAAATCGCTAGGTTCTTTCCCATTTTTCAAAAATCATATTCATAATTCTGAACAATTTATCCCTAACCTTACAACCACCATATCTAAAGAGCTCATTTTACATACTATTAGCACCTGGAGTCTCATTTTTTAAATCCTTTAATTAGCGTCACTTATTCTTCCTCACAAAACAAATCTATATTCACATCCTAAGGGCCAAAAACTTTTCTATTTTTTCTATGTCTTTTTCTTTAACTCTATTTCGATTTAGCACGTTCTCACAAAGCTACTCTAGGACGTTTTCCGTGTACCTCAGTATCTCCGACATTTGTAATATCTTTTCTATTGATTCAAAGATCTCAAAATTTAGGAAAAATTAAGCGAGGAAGTTGGGTTTAATTTAAATAAAGCAGTGGCAAAAAAAAACAACAAATTAATTAATAAACAAAAATAATTCGAATGTTTCAACTTCACACCTGGGAGCCTATGTCAACAGGGAAAAAATGAAAAAAAAAATAGTTTAATCAGAAAAAGAAAAAAAAAGAAAACACAACAAGAGAAAAAAAAACAAAAGACAAACAAATAAATAAAATTGACATCTTAATAAATTTCCACAATAATACAAAACTGTAACACAGAAACGGCACCGAAAATCTCTAGTAGAGCAGATATTTCTCATCTTTAGACTCGGATTGGCAAATGGGATCTATCAAAAATAAAATGCTATATTTGTTTAAAAGAATTTTTTTCATTAATTTTTATTCTTTAAAAATTTTATTTTTTATTCTTTGTCACTGCTTTATTTAATTGTTCCTAATTTAATGTCACTGTTTTTCTCGCTTAATTTTTTGTGAATAGAAAAGCTGCGTGGTCTAAGAAATTAGTCAAAATTTAGGTCTTGGCTTTTGTCACAAGGCGATATTATACGAAAGGTTGACTTGTTGAATCTAAAGGTTGATCGTTTTTTCTGTTCTTTAAAATTTTGTGTGTTGCTGGTGCTACCTTAGAGAAAAACTTCTCCCTATCTTGAAGTCTAAAGAAGTTTGTTAAATACAATACAATACAAAATACAATTCAAAATGGAATTACAATACACTTATTCCCCCTCAAAAGACTCCATGGCCAGGGAACCTTGGCGTTCCCCAGGCCAAAGAAGCTCCACAGGGCGGGAAACGCTGAGCATACTATCTTCATTTGGCGTTAACGTAAACATTGATATAAACCCTAGAAAGTTAATAGAATTCTATCAGGGGTGAGTAATTTTTTTTTTTTTTTTTTTTTTTTTTTTTTTTTTTTTTTTTTTTTAATGAAGTTCTAAATGTCGCTGTTACTAATTTTTTTTAGTTTTGGATGGCTTCTTGGTCATGCTCAGTCTCTTTAGATTTTGTTATACTTGACTTGGAAAAAACCTTAAAGAAACATCATTATGTGCATCGTTAAGATTTTAATTTGTTGGAGACCATTCGAATGAATTCACGGTAACCCTCAGCTTCTTCTTTGTTCGTCTGATAGGAAATTAAAAAAGGTCCAGAAGAGCTTTGAAGCTCATTCCCATCACCAGAAGTTGATAAGTAAGTTGGTTCAAAATATGACAAAAAGTATGAACCACCAAATATGTTCTTATCGAAAAAGCTTGTATCTCTGAAACTAAATCTGTATTTTTATTTGAAATTTCAACTTGCCTTTCTCATTGGGATAGGCTGTCAGATTTATTGCTCAAGATTTGATTATGCTACCAATGGAATTAAACTTAAAGAAGTTGTATCTTATGTTTATCTGAAAATTTGGTTAAAACTGATAAAGACTCCTTTACTCTGATTTTATCAATTAATGGCTCTCTCGGGCTTGCATTTACTTTATGCAAAGTAGTCGTAGAAGATTATTATAGAAATTACTCCGTATATGAGAGAGGCTGCTTCCTCATCAACGCCCCGCTTTTTACGCTAAAGTTTGACTCTTTCTCTTAACTCTACATTTTAAAACAGTAAAAAACTTTAGCGTAAAGAGCGGGCCGTTGAGGAGGAAAAGCCCCTTTCATATACGGAGCAATTTCTGTTCGTTTTAAGTTTTAATTTCGCTCCTACTTTCATTTAAAAAACTTTTTTTTGTTTAATTTCTGGATGTTTTTGAGTTAATGCTTTTTTTTATCTTGGCTCTCCGAGCTTAAATCATTAAAATGAAATTTGCATATTAATTTTTTTGGGCTAAATGGCTTTTTCATAGTTTTAATGAGAAAACAAGGTTTTGTTTAAGATTTTGAGAAAAAAGGAGCGAGAGAGGAGGCCTAGTTGCCCTCCAAATTTTTTGATTACTTAAAGAGGCAACTATAACTTTTAATTTCTTACGAACGTTTTCATGAGTAAAAAAATGTACGTAACTTACGAATTAACTTACGTAGCGAACTTCTATATTCGTATGTTTTTATTGCGTATATGATGGGGCTCACCCCTCATCGATACCTTGCTCTTTACACTAAAGCTTAAATGTTGTCCCAATTCCTTAAGAATGACCCCTGAATCACAAAGGCCGTAGAATAAATAGTTGAAATTACTAAAAATACTTTAGCTTAAAGAGTGAGTTATTACGAGGAGGTAAACCCCTCATATGCGTAATAATTTCTGTTCGTTTTAAGTTTTAATGTGGCTCCTCACTTTCAGTAGAAAAAGTTTCATATTTATTTTTTCATTGTTTTTTTTTAAATAATGCTAGAAAATCCTGCGCCCCCTCCATTGAAAGTCTCTTCCCCCATGAGAAGTTCCTCCATGGAAAGATCCTCCAACATAACCCCCCTTCAACTCTCCCCCCCCTTAACTCTCCCCCAAACCAAAAAAATCTCCCTGAAGACGTCTGTACACTTTTCGCAACCATTACTAGGTGTAAACACAAGTCAAAGTTTGTAACTTGCAGCCCCTCCTACGGGGACTGCGGGGGAGTAAGTCGTCCTCAAAGACATAGTTATTAGGTTTTTCGACTATGGTGAATAAAATGGCTATCTCAGAATTTTGATCCAGTGATTTTGGGGGAAAATGAGCGTGGGAGGGGGCCTAGGTGCCCTCCAATTTTTTTGGTCACTTAAAAAGGCACTAGAACTTTTAATTTCCGTTAGAATGAGCCCTTTCGCGACATTCTAGGACTACTGAGTCGATACGATCACCCCTGAAAAAAAAACAACAAATAAACACGCATCCGTGATTTGTCTTCTGGCAAAAAATGCGAAATTACACATTTTTGTAGATAGGGGATTGAAACTTCTACAATTAGGTTCTCTGATACGCTGATTTTGATGGTGTGATTTTCGTTAAGATCGTATGACTTTTAGGGGATATTTCCCCCTCTTTTCTAAAATGAGGCAAATTTTCTCAGGCTCGAACTTCTGACAGGTAAGACTAATCTTGATGAAACTTATATATTTAAAATCAGCATTAAAATTTGATTCTTTTGATGTAACTATTGACATCAAAATTCCATTTTTTAGAGTTTTGGTTACTATTGAGCCGGGTCGCTCCTTACTACAGTTTGTTACCACGAACTGTTTGATTGATCACTCAGTATTTGACAAATTAAAACCCAAGCATTGGGGACCTCTCATTGCTTAAGGGCCTTGTTTTCAAAGACTAGCTAATGTGCTGCCCTAGGCTAGGCTCCAAAATTAATCCGCGTTAATTATACACTGGCTTTAGTTTTGCACAGTCTTTGTTGTCCAAATAAATACTTTTGTACAACTGTAAATTAATATTAGTTTTATGGTTTCAGAGATTTCATTTCTTGATTTAAATGATTCCAAGGAAGTAACAGTTGAACTACAATTGTTTGGAAGCTCCGGTGACTGTGCGTGGCAACACTCTCAACTGTGTAGAAAATCACTAAATGAAAATAATAGCACCGGAGATTTGATCATAGCTTTGTATGTAGAAAGTGAAAACAAGTGATGTTTTGTAATTACAAAGTTAAAAAAAATTAAATATGTATTTTTGAAATGTTATGCAAACAAAAATGAACCAGCTACAAAAATCTGTTCGAATTGTAGACATTAGAAATGTTGCCTATCCTGCCATCTTATAAAAGTCACTTCATTGCTTTCGTTTCCACGAGATAGCCCTTTTCTTTCTTTTGCTCAGTTTTTATTTCTAGAGTACCTCAAACAGTAAGTTTCTCTTTAATATTTTTTGGGCTATGAGGACAGTTCACCTGTAGTCCTTCACAAAATATCAGCTTTGTTTTGTTTTCACGAGCTGCAAACTATAGTCGGTTTTTTTTCGTTTTTTTTTTCCATGATTTTTGTCTTTGCTTTTTGTTCGGCTTTTCCAGATTTTACAATATAGAGGGCAATCTGATTTTTTATTTTTTTCATAACTTAGAATAATATTAACTTTTCACTTTGTCAATAAGGGCCTGACCGATACGGATTTTCAGGATCCGATTTTGATGTATTGGTAGCATACCGATATGTTGCCGATATATTTCCCTCCGGAAAA
Organism: Artemia franciscana; assembly: GCF_032884065.1. Taxonomy (NCBI): domain Eukaryota; kingdom Metazoa; phylum Arthropoda; class Branchiopoda; order Anostraca; family Artemiidae; genus Artemia; species Artemia franciscana. Next base: position 1,313,685 of record NW_027062698.1, read on the forward strand.
ATCCCTAAAGTTTAAACCTCCCATTCTCTGCCCATATTCGTACCCGCATATTTCTCCCTGGTCTATTACACACCAAAGAACAGCCTCAATAACTCACTGTGGATTCCAAAAATTAGGTCATTTACAGGAATCGTTTTATTTTCTTTACTTTTTATGATAAGCACCTTCTGAGCACACAAACAAAATGGCGTATATTTGCGGACGTTACAACCTAGAAAAATAATTTTATCAGAGAAGATGGTTTAGTTATATAAACACGCATACGTGAAAATCTGGTTGAAAGAAGCTTAAGATGTTTATTGAAATTGATTATTCAAGACCCAAATTTCAATAGTGGGACTTTGAATTTTAATCTTTCAGAAACTAATGTGAAAGCTTTACTTTATATTCATATTAAATAAAAAAAAGAAGTTTTTTTTAACTGAAAGTAAGGAGCGGCATTAAAACTTAAAACGAACAGAAATTACCCCGTATATGAAAGGGGCTGTTCCCTCTTCAACGCCTCGCTCTTTGCGCTAAAGTTTGACTCTTTCTCTCAACTCTACTTTTCAAAACAGTAAAAACTTTAGCGTAAAGAGCAGGGTGTTGAAGAAGGAACAGCCCCTTTCATGTACGGTGTAATTTCTGTTCGTTTTAAGTTTTAATGTTGCTCCTTACTTTCAGTTAAAAAAACTTGTTTTTATTTAATTTCTGAACGTTTTTTAGTTAATCCATGTTTTGATTTCGGTTCTCCTCAAATGAATAAGTATAGCGAAATTTACATATTTATTTATTTGGCTAAAGGGCTTTCCCATAGTTTTGATCGAATGATTGTGTGAAAAAAGGAGGGTGGAGGGGGCCTAGGTGCCCTCCAATTTTTTGGGTCACTTAAAAAGGGCACTAGAACTTTTCATTTCGATTTGAATGAGCCCTCTCGTAAAATTCTAGGACCACTGGGTCGATACGATCACTTCTGAAAAAAAAAAAAAAAAAAAAAACACAAAAAAAACACCCATCCGTGATTTGTCTTCTGGCAAAAAATACAAATTCCACATTTTTGTAGATAGGAGCTTGGAACTTGTACAGTAGGGTTCTCTGATACGCTGAATCTGATGGCGTGATTTTCGTTAAGATTCTATGACTTTTAGGGGGTGTTTCCCTCTATTTTATAAAATATGGCAAATTTTTTTCAGGCTCGTAACTTTTGATGGGTAAACTAAACTTGATGAAACTTATATATTTAAAATAAGCATTAAAATGAGATTTTTTTTATATAACTATTGGTATCAAAATTCCGTTTTTTTTTGGAGTTTTGGTTACTATTGAGCCGGGTCGCTCCTTACTACAGTTCGTCACCACGAACTGTTCCAATCTTTAGGAAATTCAAATTTTTCAAAAGAAAAAAAACCGTAGATTAAGATAATACCAATAAACAAAAATTAGGATTCCTGGAAGGAGAAGGGGCGTTGTCCAACTGGTTAGACAATGGGTTCCAGTTACATGGTTTTACTTCAAAATTGTCGGTTACAAAATACTAGAAAAATGTAAAAATATGCGGCTGTTATCTTCTTTTTCTTTGTGGAACACGGGAAAACTCTAGCGTACATCTTTTCCAACGTGAAAGCACAAGAATAGCTTGCAGTGCTCACAGATGACTTTTGCTTTTTCTCACAATTGGGTAAGCAACACCTTGCTGAATCTTTCAGAGTAGCCTCAAATATTGGCAAACGCTTTCCACATATTGTTCTTTCATGGCGTAGTGGCAGTGAACATCGCCATCTTTTCTTGCTGGATCCACCTCCATCCTCCTCATCTTCAAGGTCATTCCTGTATTCTGGCTCCACAAAACCATTCGACGGCACACGATCTGCTTCGAAAGCCAAGTATTCTCCAACAGTAACTGTTCGTACTTGTCCTTGGCTGCTATTGCTTCTTTCCGATAGAGGAGTCAAGCCTTGGACAGTGCAAGATCGATAAAATGATATAAGATGCAGACTGTGGATTTACTTTGGCAGCTCTGAGCGCTTCTAACATCTGAGTGGTGGTGAAATACTTGTCAAAATAGAGGCAAGAGCCTTCTTTCACCTACTTCGAAAGGTAAAGAACAGCTGCAGTTCCTAATAACTTACTTTGCAGGTCTGGGGGAAAGTGGTTTTGGGGGAAAGATCGTAAATTCATACACCAAGCCCCAGGATCCAGCCAACATGAAAATTTTCAGTCCAAGGGGATTAGATTAGTTAGGAGAATACTGTAATCTTAGGAAGATAGCATTCTACCCTGCATCTTACTACTGTCAGGCAGATCAATAAAATAGGGCATGTGAATTAGCTGTCCCAAATCCCATTCGGCAAACTCAAATATTGAAAGTGTTTCCCAAAGCCGCCTTTATAATGAGTCTCCCTTCCTGTGACCCATCCTTAGTATACCCCCATCAATGACTCCCAGAAACTGTACCCTAAATCGACGGGCTCCTAAGAAAGAGAATAAAAAAAATCTTCCAAAAAAAAGAAAACACAATCTGGAGATGAAGATCTACCCTCAGAATCAGTACTTCAAATAGAAAGTAAGTTTAATTAATGATTAATTTTCCCCAAAAACGAGGTTTATCTCATAATTTTATGACGAAATGATTCGTAAACTGATCGTGCGAGCAGTTTCATGTCTAAATCTCAAACAGATCAAGAGCAAAATTTTGGGCGTGGGGGCCACTGGACTAAGGGCACTAATGTGACTCGGGGTGGGCACCAAATTGACAAGTTCATTTTAAAAAAGATGAAAAAAGAACGCAATAAGGATACCAGAAATATCTCGGGGAGGATCGCCCCCTCCAAACCTGTGGATCTGTTCCTTGCCTAAATTGCTTTTAACTCTTTCATTCATCTAATTTCAACCAAATCCGCTATTTGATTAAAATGAATAGATTTATTCCCAGAAAAGCCCTATTTTGCCATTTTCTACTTAATTAGTCACAAAACTAAAAATAAGGCTTTTTAAGGGGAGGAGGCAGGGGCAGTTTAAAAAATCCCTCCTCAACGTAAATTAACGTTGTAAGTTGCCTTATCATAATGACGCTCAGAAACCATACCCCATATTGACGGACACTTAAGAAGACCTACCCTCAGAATCAGTACTTCAATTAGCAAGCAAGCTTAATTATATGATTAATTTTTCCCGAAAACGAGGTTTATCTTATAATTTTATGACGAAATGATTCTTAGACTGATCATGCGAGGTAAATCTCGAGCATATCAAGAGTAAAATCTTGGGCACGGGGGCCACTGGACCAAAGTTACCAATGTGACTCGAGGTTGGCACAGAATTGACAAGTTTATTTTTGATAAGATTAAAAAAGAAAAAGAAAAAAGGACAGAACACGGATCCCAGAATAATTTGGGGGGAGGGTTGCTCCCTCCGACCCCGGCGATCTGTTCCTGGCCTAATTTGTTTTTAACTCATTCATTCATTTAATTTCAACCAAATTAACTATAAAATCAAAACAAATAAGCAGACATATTTATTCACACGAAAGGCCTATTGGGCCATTCTATTTTTACTTAGTCATAAAACTAAAATTAAGTATTTTTTTAGTAGGGAGGGGGCAGGAGTAGTTCAAAAAATCTCCCCTTTACATTTATTAATATTGTAAGTTGCCTTACCCCCATCAATGACGCCCAGAAACCGTACCCTAAATCGACGGGCTCTTAAGAAAGAGAATATAAAAAATCTACCAGAAAAAAAAGAAACACAATCTGAAGATGATGATTTATCGTCGGAATCAGTACTTCAACTGGCAAGCAAGTTTAATAATATGATTAAATTTTCCTGGAAATGAGGTTTATCTTATAATTTTATTACGAAATTATTCGTAAAATGATCATGCGAGCAGTTTCATGTCTAAATCTCTAAAAGATCAAGAGCAAAATCATGGGCACGTTGGTCCAGTGGACCAAGTGTGCCAATGTGAGGTAAGATTTAAAAAAATGAAAAAAGAACGGAATAACGGTGCCAAAAGTATCTTGAGGGGAGGGTCGCCCCTTCCGACCCCGTGGATCTGTTTCTGGCCCAAATTACTTTTAACTCTTTCATTCATTTAATTTCAACCAAATTAGCAACATAATTAAAATCAATAAATAGATAGGTATTTTTCACACGAAAGCCCTATTGGGCCATTCACTATTTAATTAGTCGCAAAACTAAAATTATGGATTTTTTTTATTGGAGAGGGGGCAGAGGCAGTTCAAATAAATCCTCCCTTAAAATAAAGTAATGTTGTAAGTGGCCTTATCATACCCCCATCAATGACGCCCAGAAACTGTACTTTAAATCGACGGGCTCTTAAGAAAGATAATAAAAAAAATTTACCAAAAAAAGAAAACAATTTGAAGATGAAGATCTACTCTCAGAATCAGTGCTTCACTTGGCAAATAAGTTCAATTATATGATTAATTTTTCCCGAAAACGAAGTTTATCTTACAATTTAATGACGAAATGATTCATAAAATGATTATGTGAGCAGTTTCATGTCTAAATGTCTAACAGATCAAGAGCAAAATCTTGGGTGCAGGGGTCACTGGACCGAGGGTGCCAATGTGACTCGAGGTGGGCATCAAATTGACGATTTTATTTTAAATACGATTTAAAAAAGAAGAACGGAATAAGGGTACCAGAAGTATCTTGGGGTGGTGGGTCACCCCCTCCGACCTCGTGGATCTGTTCATGGCTAAATTGTTTTTAACTCTTCCATTGATCTAATTTACACCAAATTAGCTACATAATTAAAATAAACAGATAGATAGATTTAATAACACGAAAGCCCTATTAGGCTATTAGCTATTTAATTAGTCACAAAACTAAAACTAGGATTTTTTGAAGGGAATGGGGATTTATTGTTAGTCAGCACTTACCTTTCAATTCCCGAATATTTTACTAAAATATCAGGAAATATGCTTCGATCTCCTTTCAAATTCAGCATTCAGTCTTCGTCTCTTATCCATTCTATGCTCGTTTCCAGATTTTTTTTTCTTTTTATACGTTTTGAACTTTTAGCTACAAAGCTACCTTTCAATATAATTTCAGATTTTAAATTGAAAAATAAGCATAACTTCCGGTGTTACCGAACGCTTATCTGGCAATACGAGTAAAGACTGATTAATCAAAATATAAGTTTCTATATTCGTAAAATAGGGGGAAGCTAGCAGCAATCAAAGACTTGTATGTCAATTTTGAAGATATATTCCGAACCGGCTGAAGATAAATAAGTTTGTTTGTTTTAAGTTTCAGCTTTACTCTTGACGATCATAGGAAAGGTTTGTTTTTGCTGTTAATTGGGTAAATAGGCTATGAAGAATTGACCAAATTTACAAGTTAAAAAAAAAGAGTAAAAAAAGAAGAAAGAAAGGTATAGGAACGAAGGTACCAGAAAAATCGGACACTCCCCTGGATTTGCCCTCGCAATGTCTACCGAACTTGTGCAAAATGGGGGGGGGGGCTGAATTCGCTTGGAGTCACAGGCAAACAATTGACCTAAGCCTAATAGGCTTGCTCACTTAGAGTCTCAGGTGGACTACTGTGTTTTAGAATTATCCAAAGGAAGGGGGAATTAGAATTTTTCAACGCTGGATTTTCGGGGCTGGTCCTCGACATAACACATTAAGATAGGTACTCGCTGTATATATGATCAAAATATCTGTACTTTTGTACTTTTTTTTACTATCTAAATAAATGGATTGATCCCCATTTGAAAATTTATTTGTTCTGGGCTGGGGGGATTAACCAGACATTGCGTAATGCAATCTTGGCGATAATTGTGAATTCTTGACTTTGTCCCCAAAAAAGGTCCAAACGTTGAAGAATAGTAAGCCTATCAGCAACAACATCAATATCATAACAACAAGCAATATCAGCAACAGCTGACCTTCTCTGTGTAGGGCTATAGATTAGGGCGGGAACTTTATTATATAAATTATTTATAATATATAAAACTTTATCTATATAAATTAGGGCGGGAACTTTATTATATAGATTATTTATAATATATAGAACTTAATCTATATAGATTAGGGCGGGAACTTCATTATATAGATTACTTATTATATATAGAACTTTATCTATATAGATTAGGGCGGGAACTTTATTATATAGATTCTTTATTATATATAGAACTTTATCTATATAGATTAGGGCGGGAACTTTATTATATAGATTATTTATTATATATAGAACTTTATCTATATAAATTACGGCGGGAACTTTATTATATAGATTATTTATAATATATAGAACTTTATTTATATAGATTAGGGTGGGAACTTTATGATATAGATTATTTATAATATATAGAACTTTATTATATATAGAACTTTATCTATATAGATTAGGGCGGGAACTTTATTATATAGATTATTTATAATATATAGAACTTTATCTATATTGATTAGGGCGGGAACTTTATTATATGGATTACTTTTTATATATAGAACTTTATCTATATAGATTAGGGCGGGAACTTTATTATATAGATTATTTATTATATATAGAACTTTATCTATATAAATTAGGGCGGGAACTTTATTATATAGATTATTTTTAATATATAGAACTTAATCTATATAGATTAGGGCGGGAACTTTATTATATAGATTCTTTATAATATATAGAACTTTATCTATATAGATTAGGGCGGGAACTTTATTATATAGATTATTTATTATATATAGAACTTTATCTATATAAATTAGGGCGGGAACTTTATTATATAGATTATTTATAATATATAGAACTTTATCTATATAGATTAGGTTGGGAAGTTTATTATATAGATTATTTATTATGTATAGAACTTTATCTATATAGATTAGGGCGGGAACTTTATTATATAGATTATTTATTATATATAGAACTTTATCTATATAAATTAGGGCGGGAACTTTATTATATAGATTATTTACAATATATAGAACTTAATCTATATAGATTAGGGCGGGAACTTCATTATATAGATTACTTATTATATATAGAACTTTATCTATATAGATTAGGGCGGGAACTGTATTATATAGATTCTTTATTATACATAGAACTTTATCTATATAGATTAGGGCGGGAACTTTATTATATAGATTATTTATTATATATAGAACTTTATCTATATAAATTATGGCGGGAACTTTATTATATAGATTATTTATAATATATAGAACTTTATCTATATAGATTAGGGTGGGAACTTTATTATATAGATTATTTATTATTTATAGAACTTGATCTATATAGATTAGGGCGTGAACTTTATTATATAGATTATTTATTATATATAGAACTTTATCTATATAGATTAGGGCGGGAACTTTATTATATAGATTATTTATAATATATAGAACTTTATCTATATAGATTAGGGCGGGAACTTTATTATATGGATTACTTTTTATATATAGAACTTTATCTATATAGATTAGGGCGGGAACTTTATTATATAGATTATTTATTATATATAGAACTTTATCTATATAAATTAGGGCGGGAACTTTATTATATAGATTATTTATAATATATAGAACTTAATCTATATAGATTAGGGCGGGAACTTCATTATATAGATTACTTATTATATATACAACTTTATCTATTAGATTAGGGCGGGAACTTTATTATATGGATTACTTTTTATATATAGAACTTTATCTATATAGATTAGGGCGGGAACTTTATTATATAGATTATTTATTATATATAGAACTTTATCTATATAAATTAGGGCGGGAACTTTATTATATAGATTATTTATAATATATAGAACTTAATCTATATAGATTAGGGCGGGAACTTCATTATATAGATTACTTATTATATATACAACTTTATCTATATAGATTAGGGCGGGAACTTTATTATATAGATTCTTTATAATATATAGAACTTTATCTATATAGAATAGGGTTGGAACTTTATTATATAGATTATTTATTATATATAGAATTTTATCTATATAAATTAGGGCGGGAACTTTATTATATAGATTATTTATAATATATAGAACTTTGTCTATATAGATTAGGGTGGGAACTTTATTATATAGATTATTTATTATTTATAGAACTTTATCTATATAGATTAGGGCGGGAACTTTATTATATAGATTATTTATTATATATAGAACTCTATCTATATAAATTAGGGCGGGAACTTTATTATATAGATTCTTTATAATATATAGAACTTTATCTATATAGATTAGGGCGGGAACTTTATTATATGGATTATTTTTTATATATAGAACTTTATCTGTATAGATTAGCACGGGAACTTAGGGCAGCGTAGGGCGGAAACTTTAAGGTTCAAAGCTTTCTCCTTTGGGCTTCTTTTTAAGCAAAGTGAAAGTTTCTGGCTGTTTTTTTTTTCAATTGTCAAGTGAAAAATTCACAAGACAAAACCAACAAGAAAGTAGGAAAAAAGAGTTTTTGGCTCTTGCATCTAACAGGGCAAACTCTAATGATTACAATATGTGCAATGTTATATTTAGAATAGTCATTATGCTTTTTATTTAAATCTTTACTGGAAAAAATCAAGCCAAATAAGAAAATAAAGTTTGTGTCGAATTGCCAATATACTGAAAGGCTCCCAACTCAGCTCTTATCGTAATTATTTATTCAATATATTACTTTTAAATTCTTATTTTACCTTTCAAGCTTAGTATAACATTTCTGATTCCTCTATTTTAAGAAAATTATCAGCCTCAATATTTTTCCATTTGTTAACCTCAAAATTATAACTTATATCCAACTTTCCAATGGTAAAACTTCTGTATCCATGGACAAAGACTTTTTGTTATCTTCAATTGACTGTGGAAGAAAGTAGGGTTGAATATAAAAAATAAAGTTTCAAAGAAAATAATATACGATCAAAAATGTTGTTTTATTATACTGTTCTCATTAAATGTCACTGCTAGTGAATTTTTATGATGTGTCATGGTATCTTTGAGTCTTTGAGTTCCTTTATATTTTGATGAACTGTTTTTCCCTTAAGTAAGTCCCTTCTTCAAATTATATAGAATACTAGGTATATATATATATATATATATATATATATATATATATATATATATATATATATATATATATATATATATATATATATATATATATATATGTGTGTATATAAGCCCGTTTTAAAAAGCTTGCTCACCGTTATAACAGTTGCCTAAATCGCCAAGACGATAATGGAGAAATGTAACCTTGATATTACATGAATTCTCGTAGTATTCGTTTTATATATTATCCTGGATTTGCTATCTTACCAATCAGAGGTAGAGAAAAGTGGCAGCCTCGTTTTAAGGATAAAGTGTTACCAATGTATTTGAAATTAGATTAGCATCAAGTTTGGCAAGTTCTGTCTCCTGGAAAGTAAGCAAGCCTCCTCGACTATGACCAGTTGTTAAATCTTACCCGTATTTCGCAAAATAAAAACCTGGGAATCTTAGAACTTTCATAGTCATTTTCTGGAGAAAAAACGTTCTTGGGTCAATTTAAACCTTTTATTTTTAGCTTGTCATCTATATTAAAACACATATCTGTAATTTACGTCAAATTGTTTATCTTTTCTGGAAAAGATTCTTAGAGGAAGATTTACAAAAAAGATATATTCTTATCTTATTTATTATCCTTTTAATGTCAAACACGTAGCTCCTACTATTAATTTTGTAACTCAAGATAAGACAGAAAAAAAGTGAAAAGCAATAGCAATAGCTTGTTAGTCGATTTTTTTGAATTCTTGAAATATGTCAATAATATACAAACTGTTAATAATATTTGGCTTCCTAGTTTATGTTGCCTTCTGCAAAAAGAATAAAATATCGATTGTAAATGGCGGTTATAAGGATGTTATTATTAGCATTGCAGATAATGTTGTAGTTTCTGATGAGGAAAATTTCATCGAACAGCTAAAGGTATTTTGTTTTCCTGTTTTTTACTCTCAAGAGTAACAGTGCCGCCTTGATAATATACCCAATTTGGTGGTATTATTTTTTATAATATCAAAGAAGTAGAAAATTTAGTTTTTTGTTCAATGATGTTCTTAGCAAAGGAGTTTGGAAAGTACGGTTCGTGAAAAATACGCAGTATGTGTAAAATTTTAGTATGACCCAATGCTATTTATTATATCTTAAAATTTTTGGTTTGCAAGAAAAAATTTTGTTTGATTTTTTTTTTGTATAAAATAAGAAATAAAGATTGTTTCAAACTTAACAAAATGTGGAACCTTGAGTTTTAGACTAAACGATTTATAAAGAACTTGTAAGTTTTAATTGGAGTCTTTATTCACATAGTTAGACTTAAGAATACTACGACTTGAACATGCATAGTTACTTTGTATAGTCAAAGTTATTTTGACTATACAACTACTTTGACTTATCATAGTCAAAGTTACTTTGGTCTTGACTTTAAAGAACCATGGGCACTGAACTGCACTCATCATGTAGCTGCCTGCCATAACTCAGTTGTACTTAGTGACTTTAGTACGTCCAGTGCCGTCTGGTGATAATTTCCAGAATAGGTGTTAGGTTAGTACCGCTGTATATTTACTTGTTGGTAATTTTTCTGTCCAGCGTATAGTCAACATTACTCATGAATATTTTATGGCAAAATCTACCTTGTTTTTACTTAAAAATCAAACATGAAAATTTCACCTTCTTCTAACTTTGGAGCACTAAACACCGATAAAACGATACATTGACATAGAAGGATCTACGAAATAAGTCCATATAAAAATGTATTTTTCCCTCTGTCTGTCAGTCTATCTCTCTCGCTCTCTTTCTCTTTCTCTCTCTCCCTCCCCCTCTTTCTTTCTTTCTTCTTCTCTCTGTCTCTTCCTCTCATTCTGTATTTCTCTCTCTCTCTTGCTTTCTCCTTCTCCGTCTTACTATATCTCTCCCTCTTTCTTTTAATAAATACAATCGTAAAATTAATTCTATAAATTTTTTACTTTTCTGTCTTCTTTTCTTTTATTTTGAAAGAGTTTTCAAAAAAGCGTTGCAAAAAAAGTAAAGAACGAAATCAAAACATGAGGCAGTTAGATATAAATCCTATGATAATTCAAATTAAAAATCTACAGATATTACCATGCCTGAATAAGTAAAACTGAGACGAACAGAAATTATAATAAATAATCAAGCAGAATGTACAATTAGCATGACTTATTATATATAAGTGAGATGCAACGCTATAGCGTTGCCTTTAGTAAAGGTCTTAAGGTTCCGATGTCTTATCATCTATTTATTTATTTATTAGTTTTCATATGGCACTTCATATGGAAGAGGTGGTCTTATAATCTTCGAATGGGGCTCATTCGATTTGAAATTAGAAGTTCTAGTGCCATTTCTAAGAATCAAAAGTAACAGGAGGGCAATTAGCCGTCCTATGCCCTCCCCCCCCCCCAAATGCTTCTGATAAAAATTTTGGGATAAAATTGTGTAAAAAATATTCAAAAACAGATATAAAAATCTCCAAAGTCTACACAACCCCCTAAAACCCGGGATTTGGCGTTATAAGTTTGGTTCTGGGGGTATATTATGCAAAGGATGCATTTAGAAACTTCAAAAGGGGCTCATTTGAATGGAAATTGAAAGCTCTAGTTCATTTTTTTAAGTTCCTTTTCAAAGCCTTTTTTTCCACACACACATCTGATAAGAAATTTATGGTATCCATTTGATGAAAAATATTTTAAATATCACATAACAAAAACTCTGGGATTGACACAACCCCCAGAGCCCTCGTGGTAAATTAGGCCCTGGTGGCACCAACAGTTTTTATGGAAGGGGGCTTAAACCTAAAAGGGGATCACTTGATTGGAAATTGAAAGTTATAGTTCCTTTTTTAAAAGTGAATGGAGGGCATCTATACCCCACCCACCCTTTTCCCCCAAATGCGTCTGATCAAAATGTTTAGATAGTCATTTTATATTAGATAGTCAAACGATGAAACAACACAAACTTCGGGCTCAATATAACCTCCCATAGCCCGGGGGAAAGGCTATAACTTATATCCCATGGGTTTACAAGTGTCTTATGGAAGCTATGGTCGTATAAGCTTCAGAGGAGACTCAAATGATTAAAAATTGAAATTTCTAGTCCCCTTTTTATGAGTCAAAAGTAATCAGATGGCAACTACCCCCCCCCCCACGTTCTTTTTTCCCCAGATGCATCTGATAAAAATTTCAGATACTCCTTTTGCTCAAAATAGACCCAAGATCATATAGTGAAAACTGTGGGGTTTAAACAACCCCCAAAAACCTTGGGGCTAGTGTTGTAAATTATTTCCCGGGGCACATAAGGTTTATATAGAAGATGTGATCGTATAAACTTTGGAGGGGGTTTATTCGATTGGAAATTGAAAGTTCTAGTCCCACTTTTAAGAATCAAAAGGGACTGGAGGGTCCTTGTCCCTCCCCTTGTCCTCTTTTCCCCAAATCCGTCTGAATGAATTTTTTAGATAGCCAGTTTGTAAAAATCAGTTCGAAATCAGATAACAGAACTCCAGGGTCGGCAGAACCACCAAGAACCACGGGGAAAGTGTTAAGGGATGCCCAGGGGGAATTTAAGGTTTTTATCCAAGTGTTTTTAAAATAGTTCAAAGATCAGATAAGCTTCACCCCCATCCCAACTAGAAAAAAGGACATTAACGATAATTTATTTCAAAGCTTATTCGAGCTTCCCCCCTGTTCTTCCATGGTCCGATACCCCTCTATTCAGTCAAAAAACCGTATCAACGGTAAATCATAGGAGCAGACCTCCTGGTCCTGGCTACCTGCCTCCCTGCGCAAAATTTTTTCAAAGATGTTTTACTCCAAAATATGGGAGCTGATATCCGGCCTTCCCTCTATATCACCCCCCCCCCCAAAAAAAAACAACAACTTACAAACGATTCTTTATTCCACAAACCATTGGAGCAGACCCCCCTATTCTTTCTTTATGGCCTGATCACTCTCTCCAAAAAACGGACTTATCAGTAATCTTTTATTCCTAAAATAATGGGAGCTGACCCCTGACTGTACTTCCTAAAAAAAACCCAACAAATTATTAACGATATTTTATTTCGAAACTTATGGGAGATGACCCCTGACCCTCCTTAACCCAATCCCCCTCCTCCAACAAAAATAACAATAATAAATCATGAGATGTAACCCCCAGTACTCTCTCTAAGGTCTGACCCCTCCCCTAAGAAAATATAGAAAAAATACCTAAAACCTACTGCGTCATTGTCGCTCAACAGAAAACGCATTATATTGCACAGATTTTCTTTTGTACTTATTACAACATTGAAATAAGAATAAAATTACAGTAAAATTAAATTTTGAACTAATGAGCTTTCAGCATTTAATATCATTATATTAATATAATGCAGTAGAGCCGTCCTGGCTGAGTGGTTGGCGCGCTGGGGTGGGAATACTGTGTCCAAGGGGCACGGGTTCAACCCCAGTTGTGACCAGTTATTTAGTTTGGGACAGGGGTCAGTGGCGTGACTCTGTAAGCTCAGCCAGAGTCGACCCAGCTCTAAATGGGTAACTAGAGAAATCAAGAAACTATTCAGTTTAATTTTATTGGTTTTTCCCATGGGTGTTAAACACAAATTTAGCTGCACTACAAAAAAGAGTAGATACTGACCCCTTTCCTAACTGTAAAAGTCTATAGTCTACTGCGTCATTGGTTCTTCACTGAAAATGAATTATATGACAAATATTTTCTTTTCCAGTTATTCCAGCATTGAAATTGAAAATAAAAATTACATTGAAAAAAAAAAAAATCTTAAACTGACGACATTTCAACAATTAATACCATTATGTATCAAATATTCACTTTGATTCTATTTATACATTCCAAGAGTGTTGAAGACTCAAACAGTTTTCAGTAAAGCACTAATGACGCAGTAAATTTTAAACTTTTAATGTGAGAGGAGGTAATTCCAAAACTCTCGTTTGCAGTAATTCTTATTCGTTTTACGCTTGATTTACATATTCAAATCAAGCTTTACTCGTTTTAGGATTTATTTATTCATTTATATTAGTACCTGTTGTATTTTTTTTGCTATGACTGTTTATTTAATTTCTGTTCGTTTTGGTTTTTATTTATTCTTCAGAAGTAATATCTGGTCGTTTTGGATTTGACTTATTGTAGGTTTCTATTTCTTCCGATCTTAAGTTTATGATGGCTTTTACTTTTCTTTGAAAAATTTCTTTTTCGAATTTTTTTTTTTTAATATAATAAAAGGGGAGCTACCGTCTTTTTAAGCTATCAAGAGGTTAGAGCGTCATTGGAGTCTACCTAAAAGAGCCTTCACGAAGTTATCGTACCTTCATACTTCCCTAAAAGTTTTGTGTGCTTTAGCGAAAACGACATTTATTTCAAATATATGGTTCAGTTCTTAAGAACTAAAACAAAAAGAAAATCCTTATGCCAATCAAGGCTAAAGGGCAAGAACGAAATTTCTCCATAACATATAGGTTAAGACCATTAACAATTTCAAAGGAATTGAAAAACTCAAGAAACTTTAGAACAAGAGCTCTTAGTAAAATGAATTTTAAGCCGGTCAGAAAAGGAATGACCCATCTAGAAAATCCATTTTCAAAATACCTGTTCCCATAGCTTGTTCTTGTAGTTTAGAGACCTCAGTACCAGGGATGCTCCTTGGCCCAGGTTCTTCTGAGAATAAATTTTGTGGAATTCAGAAAAAAAAACTGAACTTTTTTTCTGTTTTTGGGAGAAAAACTTTTTGCTTTTAAACCGAGTTAAATGGTTCAAGGAATTTAGAATGCAAGTTTCAAGCTGAAACAAAAATAAACCAGGGATGCTCTTCGGCCCAAGTTCTTCCGAGTATAAATTTTAAGGAAATCAGAAAGAAAAAATAAAGTTTTCTTCTGTTTTTGGGAGAAAAACTTTTTGCCTTTAAACCAGGTTAAATTGCTCGAGGAATTAAAAATGTAATTTTAAAGCTGAAACGCAAATAAAATAAAAATCTGGTCCCTGTCAAGAGTCTCGCGAGTAAAAGCTGTGAGCATCCTTAGCAACACTTTCTTCAGATATTATTGGAATAATGTCCAAATAAAAATGTTTCCTATGTTTCTTTAGGTTAATCAATATCCTAAGTAAATGCTTTCCTTTGCTTAAAGGGATATTTGAGTACAAAATGGGAAAAAGTTCAGTCATCTCATCACATAAGATCAAATAAATGTAAAGAATAGGGGGAGTGCTTCCAGCCTAAGTCTGTACCCTTTTAATTTTTTGTAGTATCCTTGTTGGTAAAAGGTGATGGATGGTTAAATTTCACAGGCTAGTGTCCTCGGCAGTAAGGGGAAATGTTGTGAGGCAGGGATGATCTCAATGAGGTCATCATGGTTGAAGCCACAAATTCGTTCTAGGTCAGATTTGATGTTAACAAGTCAGGATAAAGTGTGGCTGTCCCCGCGCCTTGCCATCTAAGGAACTTAAATGCAACAGTTTGTAACAAAAGTATGAGGTGGTCATCAACATGTGCTTACCTACTTTAAGAGATGGCAAAGGTGGATGATGGTGCCTGATGCATATAGGGTTAGAAAAGTTTAGGGGTCAAAATTTAATTTTCTTTTAACCGATTAATTTACTGTTATATTTGTAAAACGCCAGACAACAACACAGTATAACAGGAAACAAGAAATATTTTGCTCTTAGGATGTAACAGGTTTAAATGTGCCATCATCGCTTTATTGTCATGTGATTGGACGAATAAATAACATCGGTGACCAATCAAAGGCAACAACTGGCTAACTACTTAATGCCTCCCATTTGTGTCTGTTTATGTATCCACCTTAAATGATTACATGCAAATTTGAATGTTAGTTGCTTTACAAAAAAAAGGCAAATGAAGATACGAAATTTAGTGGTAAATTGAACATTTGATATTTATAAAAAGATGTACAATTATATTTATTGCTTTCTGTTGGTAAACTCGTTCTTTCATCTTTGGCCCAATGCAAGGTAAAAAAAAAATAGTTAATACAGTCATTTATATATTTTATGCTTGACTTCACGATTTCACTACGTAACGCAAGGTGCCACTGTTTTCTTTCTCGGGACAGACTTTAGCCTATTTTTTATGAGCTTAAACTTCAGCTACAAATTTACAGAATTGCTTTCATCACATACGTAGTAAGCATCTGACAAATTAAAATTATAAAACAAAAAACAATGTGCAAAAGGGAAGGAGACAAAAACAGAAGATTTACACAATGAATTTTTCGGTGAATATTACGAATTGTAGAAGCTATTAGCAGATAATTATGCAAGGAACTGTGAATTAAGCATTGTGCTTTTTGCTGTATTAAAAGCAAAATGTCTAAATGCTAAAGCCCTTTAGTCAGGCATTGTAGTCATGTTCATGACCCTTACCTATCTTGACGGAAATCATTTGCATTATAAACATGCTTTACATACACATTTTTGTTCTTATAGGGATTAATAGGAAGTGCTTCAGAAAAACTCAACAAGGCAACACATAATCAAGTATATTTTGATGAGATCACTATTTCTTTACCATCAAATTGGAGCCTCGGATCAAACAATACTGCATCCAGCGCGTAAGTTGCTCCCAATTAACATCTGTATGCGCAATAATTTTTTTTTTTGCAGGAAGGAGCCTGATAAGGAGGGAGAAATTTACAAAATTCGAAAACACAAAATTGATGAAACCTAAGGAAAATTATGATGCAAACGAACGCGTTTGGATGTTTTAGAGACAGCTCTGATCAATTGCCCCCCCCCCCCCCTAAAGTGTGTATAACCAACAAATGCACATAAACTGAATCAGTGCTTCAGTTCCTATTTAAGAAAAATCAGCCATTGTTCGTTTGAACACACTCAGAAAATATTAAAGTTAGCTACAAATTTGTATGGACTTGGTATTACCAAAGCCTAGAAATTTTTTTTTTTTTTTTACTTTTTGTCCAAATTCAACGCCTCTTTTTTGAGTAGTCTTTCACAATGAATCAGAACAAAAAACCCAAACTTTAGCGTAGAAGGTGGGGTGGAGGAAGGGGCAGCCCCTCTGATTTACAGAATATTTTCATTTTGTTTTAAGTTTTGATGTTGCTCTTTGCTTTCAGTTGAAAATTTGTTATTTAATTTCTGACTGTCTTTAAATCCTTCCCTTCCCTATCACCTCAGTGTAGTGTTTCTCCTGGAAATCTTACCCGGAAACTTTCCTCTTCAATTTAAATTCTCCCTGTGGAAAAGCCACCCGCTCCCTCCAAAAACACCCAAAAAATCATCATTTGTTTTCCAATAACAAATGTTGTATGTAAACAAAATGGACAATTTTTTTTAGCTTATAGCCCTTTCTCTGGGACTATGGAGGGTCATGTCGACACCAGATGTATATTTATTAGACCTTTAGACTATGGTTTATCAAACAGTCATCTTAAATTTTTTCATGGATTTCTTTGAGAAAGAAAGGGGTTAGTGAAGGGTGCTAGTTACCTTCCGTTCTATTTGGCCACTTAAAAAGGGAAATATAATTTTGATTTCCGTTCAAATGAGCTATATGTCAATCCTCAATGACTATTGGTTCAATACAATGTCCCCAGTGGAAAAAAAAACAAATAAACACGCATCCTTGATCTTTCTTCTGGCAAAAAGAAACGCAAAATTACGCATTTTTGTGTATAGGAGATTGACATTTCTAGAGTAGGGTTTTCTAATATGCTGAATCTAATGGTTTAATTTTCATTAAGATATCTAAAAATTTTGGAGGTGTCTCCTCCTTTTTCGAAAACCCGGTTATTTTTCTCATGCTCATAGCTATTCATTGGTAATATTAAACTTAATGAAGTTTATATATTTGTGGTCAGTACAAAACGACAATATCTTTGATGTATCTATTGTTCTGAAAATTCTGTTTCATAGTCTTTATTGGGCGGAGTTGCACACTAACAGTTTGTTACCACGGACTGTTTGATTATAGTCTGAAAAAAAAGCTATAACTTTTTTTAATTTTTCAGGAATATTTTTATATTTAGGAATCCTAGATAGGTTCTTTTCCTGAAGAGAAATGAAAGATATAACGAATGAAATAACTGCTAGGTATTTGTGATGGATTTAAGAAACCTTAAGATATTCTACATTTAGTGTATAAGAATTTCAAAAATTAAAACGGAGAGACTATTGGACCAGTTACTTTTGGGCATTTTCTCTGAATTGGTGAACCAATTAAAAAAAAAAGCAAGAAAACTTGGTAAATTTCAGAAATATCTCTGAAATCCAATGCAAATCTTAAATACTGGTTGAATTGATGGTAATTGTTGTAATCATTTGAGTTCAAGCCTGTTATTAATGAATATATAGATAGTAATTACAGCGTAGTCTGGGCAGAACAATTAGAGTATTTGTTTTGAAAATTCTAGGCTAGGACTTATATAGTTTTGATAAAAAATGTAGCTATTGCTGACAAAATATTAAGGGACCAATAAAATCTGATTATTAGAAATAGGTGATATAAAGTAGACAATAATATACCATTGACTAAAGTCTGGGTTTTGAAAAATCACACTGCAAGGCAGCCTTTGTACGGTAGTACCACGAAAAATAATACAAGAAGAACTTTGAAATACTGTTCGCAATTCACGAATGTCTTGTAGCTCATTTAATGAGAGAGATATATCACAAAAAACGGAAGGTTTCTATCAGTCAAGTCTCTTTCAAATAATCTTGTGGCTGAATAATTTTTGAGTTTTTACTGTCTAAGAACTTCGCACAGGATCTAGGGAGAGCCAATCAGGTTTCAAAAGGAGGGTTTATTTGACATCCATATCAGACATGTACTTCAGGTTTAATTTGAAAGAATTACAAATACATGTCTCAGACGTACGCCAATGAAATCAAAGCAATTTTGCTTTGTATTTCTATAATAAAATAATATATTTATAATAGTATATTTATAATAAATGGCACATATAATAATAGTATAATAATAGTATAATAGTATATAATAATTAATTTATAATAATATTGTATTTATAATAGTATAATTGTCAATTATAATAGTATATTTATAATAAATTACTATCTTATTTTCTATACAGACTCAGTAACTGTCAGTAGCTTATCTGTCCTTAATTATACTGACTGTTCAGCGTACTCAAACTAAAGCTAACATTTAATTTGTTATGTTACTATTGTCCTTTAAGTCATTAAGAAACATTTTCTTATAACTTCTTTTAGAATCACATTTGAAAATGCCAATATTCGGGTTATCAATGCTGAGGAGAGTCCACTTGGTGGTGGTCCTTGGACTTCACATTCTGGACTCTGTGGAATGCAAGGGGATTACATATCAATGACAAAGGAATTTGTTGAAGGAAATGGTCAATTTGTTGAGATATTTGGGAGTAAAGGTAAGATCCCTGTCTAGTTTTTTATAAGTTATGTATTCTTTCAAACACTACTTTATGACACTGTTCTATATTTTAAATTGATTAAAAACAAAAGATGCTCTTTGATAATTATAAAGATAACTTTTATTATTGTTGTTAATATTTTATAAAAGTAATAAAAAGAGAAATAGCGGAAAATCGTTGGTTTAGAATAAAGCAAATTGTTCAAATAAATTGACTTATCAATCTTTGAATGGATGTCTAAAATTTAAGAACACATATTATAATATATTCTAAATTTGATTTTTCAAATGACATAATATATAAAAATTTACAGTTTGTAAAACCGGGTATTTCATCAGAATGCATTTGCACGAAAAATTGCTGAAAAATTTAGTAAAAAAGAACAATACGGTCTAAAGAATAAAAATTACCCGTATAAAGAATGGAAAGTTATGTGTTTGAAATTATAGCATTTTAAAATTTAAAGCAAGTATCCAACATCAAATCGTCAGACGCTGAACGGCTTACGGCTATTAAATAAAAAAAAAAAAAAAATCAAATCAGAGTAAAGAGAAACTAAAACGATCAGAAAGTATTCTATTTATGAGAGACTGGCTCTCCTCATCCCCTGTTCTTAATGTTAAAATTTAACACTATTTGGACAAAAATTACTTTTAAAACAATTTAAGAGCGAGGGATTCAGGAGTTGGCCTCCTTCATTTATGGAATAATTTGTGGCTCGTTTCAAGTTATAATGTTGCCTTTTATAATCGTTTCAAGTTGTACCTTTCATTTGAGAACACTCCGTTTTTTTAAATTTCTATTCGTTTTCAATAGTATACCCAGGGTTACCCTAAATTTGACCGACTCAAACCCGACTCCTTAAATATAAATTTCACTTTCCCACATAAACATTTCGAAACATTTATGTCCCCCTCTCCCCAACACAAAGAAACTCATTCCATGTTTATCGCAAGCTTCATTGAGAGTTTATAAATTTGGGTATTAAAATGTAATTGTTGATGCATCTAGCAACTCCCCCTACCAACACTATGACCAATCACCCCACATTCATAGTAGCTGATGCACATTCATACATCAGTGTACTTAAACTTTATAAAGTATGAAGCAAAGCAATGTAGTATGACGGTTTAAAATAAATGTCAGAAGCATTCATCTGCCGTTGGAAGGGTGTAATCACCCCCAACATTCTTATTCAAGCTTAGTCTAAATAAAAAGAGCGTGGAGATTTATTACTGTCTCCAGAACAATTTTTATACTTCCCTGAGGGGCTCAAGGAATGTTGGAAAATTTCAGTCCCCTATTTTCCATACATGTCCAGTGGGCGTTGTCCATCACGTGTCACCCCAAAATCAATTCGATGTTTTATTCCTTAGTTTTATGACTATCTATCTTTGTGCTACCCTAGGAATGATCTATGGACGGATGGATGATAGACCCAACCTGCCATCGCAGGGATTATCTGTCTTGGTTTTTTTTAGAATTAGCCATGACTTGATGGCATCAACTACTTAATTTCAATTAAATCTACCTGATTTTAATTAAGTTAGTTTAGGCCAATAGTTTGTTCTAACTTTTATGTTATATATATGATATATGTATCTCAGGATATCATATATATTTTCGAGAATACAATCAACAAGAGTAACTTCATACTCTCCATCAAATTAAGCGGGGGAAAGCTTTTTCAAAAAATCCCTTTTTTCATTCAAACCATGATAGAGGGGGTAAGAGAGACTGGAGATGAATGTTACATAGAAATCATTGGGCATTGTGAATATTTTAAGCAGCAATCAAAGAATCAAAATCAGAGTTGTATCCTAGCCAATGAAAAAGCATCTGTCTGTTACCCCTGTGATTTCGACAATTTAATATCTTTTAAATCTGATAAAATCTATTGCTTTACTTTTTGTAATTCATACTCATAAAAACCACCAAGAATCTCTTTATCTTTCATATCACGTACAGGATGTGTTACAGATTTAGTGTCTAAGACTTTTGATGCTATATAAAAATCAGGTTACCATAAGAATTTCTATTTTTCAAAAACATTAATGGTTCAACTGATTCAAACTTTATGACAAATATCGAATTTCTGCCTTTTCACTTAATTTTCATTTGAATATTGCTTAAGAAAAATGTCAAGTGTATCATGGCTCTCCGATGAACTTTCAGAGAACTAAGATTGGACGGAGATTAATGAGGACGCTGAATTTTAATTAACTTGATTTTATCTTAATCATAAATAAAAGCCGTAGTTTTTTTCAATGCATAATATTTTGAGATTAAGAGTTGAAAAGCTCTTACCAATCGTTCAGCCTAGCTACCTTTATCGGACGATGACCATTATAGAGCCTTGCATTGTATTTCAACATTACCCTTTTTACATGTGGATTAACGAATTCGCTACCTTGATCTATTTGAATTTTCCTGTAAGACTCTTGCTCAAAGATGAATTCAAGAGCATTAGGAACTTCATCAACTTTCTTTGAGTGCAATAGAGTGACATCTGCATAGCAACTAAGAACACTGATTTCAGGTAAAATATTCTTTTATGGGCTATTCTGACGTCTTTGAAACTCGCCTAGAGTCAAAAGACCTGCTTGTAATATAGGCAATGGGAAAGAGGCTTTAGTTTTTCGATAATGACTGCCGTGTACTCTGTAATGTCGAGAAAGAGCTGGTTACCTCGGTAACCTCTACTTGGCTACCTCTGTAAATGGTTACTCGCTAGCTTATTTTGAAGTCTAATGAATTGAGTCAGTTTGGTAGGGAAGTTTAAACTTCTGGCTTCAGCAATCTTATAAACTCTTTTCTCAAAAATTCTTACAAACTCGTTAAAAAGCTTGAGCGTTTTGAGCATAAACAAGTAGTGAAGTGTCCACTACCCTTTTGTATACTAACAGCCTATGCACTGATATTAAGACGCCTTCTCTTGCTACTTTTAAAAAACGAATCATCTTCACCTCACGGTGCGTTAGTATTTTCTGAAAATGAATTAAAATCATCGTTTGATATTTGACTATATTTCTTTAGTCGAATTAAAATATATTAGCACTTTAAAAACAACATTTATAACACTTTTTAAAACAGCAACGATTCCGCTTCGCGCCAACATATAAAAACACTGTTAAGATAGTGACTGACAAAAAAATTTGGGATTGACCTTCCTCCCGCAAACTATAGAATTTTCTCCAGATTGATATGATTCTGTACCATACACATTCATTCCGGTCCGAGCTTAGTTTTGTCCATGTGGTAGTGCCTTTACATTACCCGTGCATACGTAGACCATGTCTGATATGGCCGAAATGAATTTTTTCCTGGCTTTAACCGTGTACTTTTTTAATTCTAAGAAGAATATTATAATGACCTTCATCTTGGAACTAAATTATTCTCTAAACAGTATCTATAAACCCTAATGTCGAAATTTTCCTTCTCATGGTGTGTTGGCACTCTCATGTAGACTTTTTCATATCCTCATTGTGCGTTTACAGAGTAAAACTTCGGACCTGCAAACACACTGGGGTAAATCAAGTCGCTCCCCGTCTCAGGATATAGGAATAATAACTTATTTGGGGCCTGGCGCCTCGTTAGCTCTGGCTAAATGAATTCATCCCATTTGGTTTAATACATTCGAGAGCTAATGTGCTTAACATTTTCCAAATCATCCATAGATTTTCTGTTATAACTTTTAACAGGATTGAAGCAGTTTATGCTTTAATCACTTGAACTTGCCCCTCCCTTAGCCAATTTAGCTTAAAAATATTTTAATTAAATTCTAACATGAGTTTCTTTGAAAGCTCCAAAACGGACTGCCAGCAGTGATGTTTTTGTTTTAAATATCACTTCTCTTTTTCTTCGTAAAAGGACCCTATTGAAATCTATGATGGTAGACGATGTAAAGTTTCAATTGGCTAAGATTCGAGCACTATCTTTTGGGCTGGCTATAATGTCACAAATTTTGTCAACGGCTCAATTTAAAATTAGTTTAAAGATCTACTTTTCAACCTTTGTCTCTGCTTCATACTGTTTATTGACAAAGATGTCAATAAGCGTCTTCACACAGGGCTTTTGATCGAACTGGAGGGCTCTATGAATATTTGTAAGCCTGAAAACACTGACTACCATCCGCCAAAAAAGAACCTGGTGTACAACAATATTCTGTTTCGGATAAAGGTCGGCAATAAGTTTTTTTTTTAAAGATATCCAATTAAAACCGCCATCCTCTATCAAATTAATATTAAAGACACTCAGTGAGTTCTTAGACAGGGGTCTGTCTATGCACGGGAAAACAAAATCCTTTACCAAGTTATGAAGTTTCATAGGTATTCCACCATCAGTTTTGAAAAACTATCCGTATGATTCATTCTCCTCAACAGTGACAATATCGGGGAGATTTGTATCGCAAGGATTGTCCAGCTATTTGTAATCCACGCAATACGAAGATTAGTAAGACATTGCTGACAGATAAAGAGAGTTCATATCAAGAAAAATCGCATCCAACCTTTAATAGGTGCGTTTTCCATTCAGGTCGATTTCCATGATAAGGTTTCCTGAAAAACAAACCCTCCCCGTGTGGATCTCTCTATAAATAAGTGATGATCCACGTTGGTAATCAGAACTATTTTCACTTCACTGATTTTAAAGATTAAATCTATCACCAAATTAGGAGTTGAAAAATAATACCCAACATCTGACCTAAATTCCTAGTAGATTGTTTGCGTGTTTTTACATATAAAAAAGCCCACTCCGTCAGTATATCACTTACCAGGTATATCAATAACCCTTCCAATTTTTAAACCCTCTTGGCTCAAAATTATTTAGCTAGTTCAGAATCAGCAGTGGTGCATTGACGGTTGTAAAGTGAATTAAAAAAGGCTTTGATGGGTGGCAGTTTTTCCTCCCTTAGCCTCGAGGCAGAGCTGTAGTGTTCATAGAGGTATATGCAAATTCAATTCAATACATCATGCATTTCATTATCTGGAAAGCGCTGTTTAAGGAGTGTGAAACTATTAAAATCGTCGCCTTTCTCTACTTGAAATAATTTACTTAGGGATTCAGGGAAAAAACTATAGGAGTCTAAAAAACGGATGTTATTTATGCAGGTATTACCATTATCAATTGTTTTCCATTTTAAATCTAAGATTATAAGCTTCTCAGATGATTTAGGTATGATATAAGAAAAAGAACCATTTACCAATGCTTCTTCCACAACTTCACCCTTCTAGAAACGGGAAAACACTGATAATATGAATTTCATTTCCTAGTTGGTATCGTAGATGTTAACCGGTAGAAAGTATTGCTGCTTAATATTTAAACTACAACATTTGTGGGCCAGTCCACAAAAGTTACGACCCCCCCCCTGCGATAAAATTTGATTCTCAAATAATCATCATAACGTTCTGGCATTTTCCCATTACCCTCACCAAATTTTCTCTTACAAAACCAACGCATTTTCTTATCTTTAATATCCAACTCGTCCTCTGGTGATAGACAAACTGGATAGTTTATGTTGCGCAACCGTGAAATTTTCTTATTTGCTATTTAATAATTGCAACCATGGCCATAACATCACAATCCTCTGCACCCAATGTCTAGAAAACCTCTGCCAATCATGGTATTACTAACATCTCTTTGTGCGTGTGACTGAGATTACATTGGCTTTGTCTTTAAAACGATTCAAGTTTAATGGATTGTACACGTCCGTGAGTCTGGATTCTACATCTAAGGTTACCTTGTCACTCTACAAGAGCGAGTTTTGAAATTTCCTGAACGGCAAGATGGCTTTCTCAACCAATCCGTCTCCACAGACTGGTACCTATATCTATTTTCGTGGGGTAGGCCCCCCTATTCACTGGCATAATTCTGTTATTTTTGCTATCTTTGGGATTCAAATAATTGCAATTTTACTTAAGGGGATTTATCTGTTTGTGGGCAATGAAGTCTTTAGGCTTTGCAGGGGGAAACAAAAAATTGGATATATCTTCTCTGCTTTGCAGGGGGAGCACAGATGTGGTTGCATTTTTGCCGCTTTGCAATTTTGGAGCCACTCCTGTCCTCGGCTTCCTGGTGGAGGAACCTCTTTTTGACTGAGATTCACCTGACATAGATGTTAAATTTTTTGTTTTCCAAATAACCGGACCCCTAAAAATTCTAATTTCAACATGTTTTGCACTTCCCGTTAAATTCATCTCTGGCAAATCATCCCGTTTGCCCTCATATCCCATGCACTCCATCAGACTTCTTGAAAAAATGTCTAGTTTTTAAGGTCGCTTACAGACACCTCCCAAATCAATTATTTATTGTAAAAAATAAATCGTCAATTCGTTGAAAAATGTTTCTTTATTGTGAAATACTTACCCGAGTTAATAATATCAAAGCCTTAATTTACTTTTACTGAAATACGTCAATTTGCCTGATGAAAGCGACCCTCGATGCTCCTAAAGTATTACACCCCTAATGTATTAAGAAAAACGCCCTAAAAGTATTACGTAACAGTCAGGTGTACATAATAGTTCAATAGTCACTAGCACCGGCATCTGAAGGGGTCTGGCAGCTTTTAGTATACACCCTATGTGCGTTGTAGAAGTATTGCATTGGTGACTACTCATATATTCTGTGGTTTTCTAGGATAGTATACAATACTTGCTATTAGATTCATCCATTTGACAATATACATACTGACGGCTTTCAAAGTGTTTCTCCAATTGATTCTTTCTAACTCCTCTTATATTACTTTTTATTATTCATTTATTTTCAGAAAAGGCATTCATTCACGAATGGGCTCACTTTCGTTGGGGTGTTTTTGAAGAATATGGCTTTCCTGGTGATTCCAGATTTCCCTATTTTTACTTCCCACCGGGAAGGACCGAACAGGTTGCTGTGTATTCTGCTAAAGATGATCTCGATGGTGTATACCAAACGTTTGTATTTTATATTATCTTCAATAATGCTCTCTCTCTCTCTCTCTCTCTCTCTCTCTCTCTCTCTCTCTCTCTCTCTCTATTATATATATATATATATATATATATATATATATATATATATATATATATATATATATATATATATATATATATATATATATATATATATATATATATATATATATATATATATATATATATATATATATATATATATATATATATATATATATTGAAGTCCTATAGCGTCCTATAGCTTTAAATTCTTTTTTTCACAGGGTACAAATTCAATTATTCATTTTTTCAGTTTGCAAGGGAGGAGTAAACACAGGGACCTCTGAGTCTTCGATTAGAAATTAATATTTTTATTGCCGTTTTTACGAGTCAAAAGAAACGAAGTGCAGCTAACCCTTATCCATTGCCCTTTTTGTTACCTCCCCTCCATAAACTTCTAAGATAGCAGTCGAAGTTTTGAATTTTTTTTTAATAGCCAAAAGATGTTTCTCCTCGGGTGACATGAAACTTACAGACTCGGGGTCAAGGACCGTAAATAATGTAAAATGGCAATTGTTTAAACTTGGGTTTTATAATGGAAAAAAGGAAACTTGTTTAATATTAGTTCTGTAATTGGTTCAAGACAGTCAGAGATTCTGTTGGTTGAAAGATTCAAATTTTTCTTTGCCTCTCCTTCACACAACCCCGGCCACTTAAATAATGTCACCAGAAAACAGCCAAGCAGCCTGTTTTTTTCTGATCTGCACAACCTTGTTTCCTTTACTCCTCTAATTAAGGAGACTTCAATGAAGAAAGAATAATCGAAAAAATTACTGACTCCAAACTAAACGTGACTGATGAAAGGCCTGAAAGGGCAAGTAGAGTCATTTCTTTGCCAACTCTCAAGGGAGGCTCAGAGTAGAAATCTGGGAGGGTCTTTTTAATGTCGTGACAAATAAAAACATACAACTGGGTAAAAAATTGTTTCAGTATGGTTCAATTTCTGTTTTTTTTTCTTTGTGTGTTTATTGATTATAATTGTATTCGTTGAACGCTTGAATTATTAATTGAATTTATTGCTATAGGTCTTTGGTTTAGTGTGGCCTTTTTTTTCGATCGAGAAACTGTTTTTGTTGAAAAAGTCGTTTTTAACTAGTTATAAAGTCATGATATAAGCTAAATCAACAATCCCTTTTCAATTTCTTAAGGCTATTTATTTGCGCTCTGAATTAGTCATTTTTTCCTTTTTGTTAAGGCTCAGGAAGAATTTGCCAGGACTCCAACACAAAATTTTTCTTATATCGTGCTTTCTGTTTGCTGACTCAATTTTACGCGTGGAGATGTTAAGGGCAACTGTCCGAGGTGAATTTTCACCAGGACTGAATTGTCTAGAGAACATATGAAGAGGTGGGTATTTTCCATGGAGATGGAGGCATATTTCTCTACTCTATTTTGAAAAATGATCAGAATTTTTTGTTTAAACAAGGTTTTTCAATTTAAAACAAGATTAAAACTTAACAAAACAGAAATTATTACGTATATGAGGGGGTTGGCTCCTCCTCAATGCTTTACTCTTTACTCTAAGTTTGAATTTTATCCCAGTTCCTTAAGAACGACTCCTGAAACACAAAGGTTGTTTAATTAGAACAATAAGAAGCTTTTCTTTTAAACTACTAAAAAACTTTAGCGTATAGAGCGAGGTGTTGATGAGAAGCATCCCCTTCTCATGTCCGTGATAATTTTGATCGTCTAAAGTTTTAATTTTTCCCCTTACTTTTGGTTGAATAAACTTGTGTTTTATATTTAATTTAATAAGTGATGAACCTGAGCACACTTTTTGTGTAATTAGTGCTGTGATATTTCACCTAAGCAAAACTAGACGAACTGTTAGGTTAGGAAACCTATATCTGAATTAACTTTTACAGTTTCGAATAGAATACTATTGAAGCACCCTCCCTGCCAAAAATTGCTGGTTTATGAAACGTGAACATGTTGAGAATCTCACAGTAGCTAATCTTCTTAGTGTTAGTCAAATTATTTCTAAAGTCTATTGCTGAGTTTTAAAATATAAGATATATTTCAACCAAACAAAAACAAATCATTATCACAATCACAAGTCTTTCCCACAAAGGCTCTATGGCCTATAAGAGATGGGGCATTTTTGTTAAGTAGACTATTATAACTCTACTGGCAAGGTTCAATTGCGTCTCCTTTTGAATCATTTGCTCCTCGGTATAAAGTACGAATGTGCTAAGAGAATCTTAGGTCTTTTAACCATGACTTCTTTTATTAAAGTTCTTTTTCTTTACCACCAACATGGACTGAACGACAAGCTTTTATCTTCTAACTATAATTCGTATATTAATCTAAAAAAAATAGTTCTATGCCCTTATTATTGTTTCTATTACAAGGATTGACGGTGCTAACTGCACAACGACCGAAGCTGGTGTTTATGATGCTGACTGCCGGTTTTTCCCGAATGAAGACAATGCTACATCAGTTTCACTCATGTCTTTCCATTACCTTCCAAGCGTAAGTTCTGATTTGCTTTTAAACTATTCTACCACATCATCAAAATAAAAATCATGAATGGAAAAACCCTCACCATAGTCAGCTCTCTTCTTGAGAGCAGGAAAATTTATTAAACTGTCAATAAAATAACTGGTGGAGAGGTAAAATAAACAAATCTTGTAAATAATTAACACTTATAAAAGATAATTACATTGTTAATCCAAGCAGTTTATGCAAATAAATATCGCCATAAGATTCTTGCTGGTGAGATATTGCGGCCCAATTATGAAGATAAGCTTTGGATCTAACACTTCTTCTGGGGCTTATCCAACCGTTAAAACACAATAAATATCTGATACATATTCTTGGAGAGGTATGCAATATAATTTAACCTCTTCAAAAATAATCTGAACGCAGACCTGAGTTTCTTGCTTTAGCTAAATCGCGTTGAAATAGACAATATTTATTGACCATCTATTTTGACTTAAGAGCATCCCCATGTATTAATTAGCACCGTATTAGTTAGACTTGAAAACTAGCAAAAGTTCAAGCCATACACAAGGAAAGCAAGAAAAGGGATTTGAAAATAAAATAGATTTTTTCGTTTGTGTACACTTAAAAGTCTTTTTTTTTTTAGCAAAGAAAGCATGTCTAGACCTTGGAGGTGCCAAGACTTTTGAATCAGCATAAGCGACAATGAAAATCTAATTTTTCAAATTTTTTTTCTGTTATTTTAATCCAGCTTCTTTGTTATATAAACCATCCCCGTCAAAATCCTTGATTTAAAATCTGTTTTACTTACTAATTTTTACCCACTAACTAGCATCGTAGGCGATAAATTTTAGGAGGAATATCAGGAGAAAGAAAGTTTATAATTTCCTTCCTTAAAAAGTTAGGACGTAATTCTTGAAATATGAATAACTTGTTCTCTTTATCGAAATATCAAGAAAAGTGGTAAACCCTCAATTAGAGCAGGGCAGTATATATTTCAGATGGGGGAAGGTTGGTAAAGGTCAATTATGTGGAAATATCTGGTGTTCCAGATGGAGTGGTCGAAAGTTTATTACATAATGAGGGCAAGTGTAAAAGATACGAGCAATTAACAGGACTCTAAAGCTGGCTTACTTCTTGGGTTTGTTTCATATGTATCAAACTTGTAATTTTCAATAGTGTAAAATATTCCCTATTGTCCTTAGAACCTCATTGTTTTAACAAAATCCTTTATTTAATGTGTCCTGCTTTTTACAGTTTTATATAATGTTTTTAAGTTTGTGCAGCCATAAGCTTTGAGAAAAATTTTAGAGGCTTTCAGTGTTCGCAATGTACTCTCAGAACCAAAGAATTTTCTATCTAAAACCTCTTTTACTGCTAAACTAAATATTTTTTAGCATATCTGTGTACAAGCTGCTATCTCTTCTAATATCCTGATGTACTTTTTTTAGTTTATTACTTTTCTAAACTCCCCAAGCTTTCACTAATTTCCAAAGGGTGGTACGGCACTAGAAATTATGTACAACTCTATTATATTCCAGGCTCTAGAATTTGACGATACACTTTATCACAGAAAAGCTGTTCCCTCAAAGCAAAATCAGCTCTGCAATTATGAATCCGTATGGGAAACCATGATGAAACATGGTGAAGATTTTCCAAGCAGCAGGACCGATACCAAGCCAACGACATTTAAAATAGTTAAGAGAATTTCGTCACCTGTGATATTTGCTATTTTTGATGCTGGACTATCAACTAATCCAGATGCTGACATTGAAGTTATAAAAAGTCACCTTCTTAGTGCCTCTGAGTCATTTATTGGTAAACATTTTGGGTTTGCAACATATTCTAGTGCAACAACTATTAAATTTGATGTAAGACTTCCAATTACTTACTTAGAAGATTCTTTTCAAAGTGGTTCGATTGTTGGAAGTGCTTTAAATTCTGTAACTCAAAGTACTGACACTTCCTCAACATTTTCGTATCCTATTGACAAAGCCATTCGGATAGTATCGGATTACGGTGCTCCTGCTGGAGCAGTAGTGTACGTCATAGGATACGCAGGCAATGATTATCGATTTGGTTTTTTGGAGCCCCATGTCATATCTTTAGCGTCCGAAAATGGAATCAAAATAATTAGTCAAGAGTCGGGTATTTTAACTCCAGCGAATCAGCTACAACGCATATCAAATTTGACAAACGGTGCTCATTTCCAATTTTCAGGAGCTTTTTCAACGGAAGAGCTTGATGCAAACTTGGAGGGAATACTGGCCGAATTTGAATCTGTAAGACAAAACCTAAGAGTCGTAAGTAGATTTTTTGTCTTTAACTTTCTTGTACTATAAAAAGAAGAGTAAACTTGGGTAAGAAAATTGGCCATAGATAACGTGAAAGTTTGATAATAATAAGAGCATACAAGCAATTGTTTGCATAGTAAGGTGTATAAGAGTGTCAATCTTTTTGCTTGATTTTTTTGCATTTTTGAAACTATGTGAATTTATTGAAAGTGTTTTACCAGAAGGTAAATATTTGATTGGTAGTGATTCACTCTCAGTACTGAATCATTTGAAGTTTGGTCTCAGGCCAGCAGGAAGACCAATGGATGAAATTGGGTGAGATTAGATGCTTGAGATTGTAGCGACATGGGTAAAGGTGCATTTTTATTTTAGGTGAAATGAACTGGTAGATAAGCTAGCATAATGGGGTGCTAGGTATGAAGAAAATTTATTATGTCAGTATTCAGTGAATTATATCCTATGTTATTATGAGAAGTCATTAAAGGAGAAGCAGAAAGAGGTTTTTTTTAGAGGTCTCAGAACAAGATCATTGAATTCTATGACTATGGTACCCAACCTCCTAATCTATGCCTTCGAGTCAGGCACCTGGCTTTCAGTATATTCAGTTTTAGAACAGGCCATGCTCGAATTAAGAGTATTTCATTTAAATGGAAGTCAATAATTATACATTATGTGACGTCTGTAAAGTTGAATAGGATGTTAGGCATACATTCGTGCATTATAAAAATTATGAGACGCAGAGACTGCCACTGAAAAAAGCTTGCTCAAAGTATTTTGGTACATTTACACTCAAAAGTATCCTGGGTTATGCATAGGCACCACCATGGACAAAGAATTATCTGAGGAAGCTTTCTGTCGCTATATCGTAGATACTAAGCTACACTTAGTGCTGCATTATGTATTAATTATTGTATATATTAATATTATTTTATATTATTTTTATATTGTATACATATATTAGTTATACATTAACGGTATGTCTGTGTATGCGTACGTGTATATACTGCAAGCCAACCTCATGGGTTTAAATTGTCACGTCAGCCAGTTGTATTTGCAATGTGAATATGAAGGCTCAAAAGTGACACATTGGATGGAGTTCAATATAACTGTCCCTTTGATTGAAAGGACTTTGCTTTGAGAATCTTCAAGAACCCTTTCTAACCTTTGTGACAAAAACCAGATGTCTATTTTAATTGTCTGACTCCTGATCATGGCAGAACGGCAGCCAGACAGCTAACATTTTAAATTTGACATGGAACACCTTTCACTCTGAAATTCTCTGATAAAACCGAGGAGACCTGCGCAGTGGGCAGCCTGCCCAGGAGTGCATCAAACAAACAGAAACAAGCGTATAAGGATCAAAATTTGGTAAAAGACAAGTGAAGCCATTCCCTTTGTCTCATATGCAAGAAGTGGCAAGAAGGTTTGTAAAAGTATCCATTCAATTAAAAGTGAGACAGATAAGGGCCAAAACTTTAGTATCGGGCTTTTGGGGCTCGTGGCCCTAATTATCAGATAAATGTCCTCTCGGTAGTTTTATTTCGCTAAATCAAACTATTCTCATTTCTAGGCCTATTTGTTTTACCCTCCCCCCCTCTAATGCTCGTTCTACTTCGTAATCTCTTAACTTCATAGTCACGTAGTATTCTTGGCACTTCCTCAAATACTGGCTAAATAGCTTTGAATAGAAATTATGCAGTTAGGATGAGTCACTCCAAACCAAAAAGTATTTCTGAATGGTTGTACACGAGTGAAATTTGACTGGGGTGGAGGAGAGGATAAGTTCATACATTAGAGAGAAGGCGTGACTTTGCATTACCAACTCCCGAGGGTCAGGATTGGTCATTCTCCGTGAGCTGTGCCTCGTCATGGGTTTTACTTCTACCCTTCGGAAGCAAATTTGATGTTGGTCCTTTTGAGTTGGTCAAATTTTAGTCTGATGACTTTGGCCCTTATAGTGACACCTTGGGTTAAATAGTACGGCACGTAAATTTCCAAGGACAGCCCACCTGTCGTATCCCTACTGCTTATTGGAAATCAACAAGAGCAGACCTCATAAAATCAGCGGGGAGTTAGAGTTGATTGTGGCACTATAGCGCAGAGGACTTAAATCAGTGGCGAGAGGACTATTTCTGTCAGCCTATTAAATTACAATTATTGATGGCAGAATAGCCCACAAGAGACCATGTACTGTCTCGACCACGATACCATACCCTAGTACCATCAGTAGTAACACTGGTGACACTTTATCATGTACATTTATGGCACTAGGAGCAAATACTAATGGCTTTAGGGAAACAATGCTGACCCCCAATAATCTTCAAATTGGTTATTCACCATTTAAATTTCTATTTTAGAAATAATCTATAATTACGAAGTCTAGAATTATTCATTTCAAGAATGAAGAGTAATAAATAGTACCCATATAAAATGATAAATTTGTTTAATAAATTAGTATGTTACCACACTAACAATCCGAAAACGGTGGACTATTCTATCAATGTGTTTACCAGTTCTTAAGGAGATATTTTTGCCAGTTTGTTACTTATTTGTTTTGTTTTCGCTTTCATATTTCTTGTTTAAACTATTTATTGTTTTGTCCTCTTATTGATCGGTTTTGTTTCTTATTGTTATTCTCAAGCAAATTTGCTTCCAAGAAATACTGAAGATAAATAAGTGTATACTTGATACAATTATTACAATGGACATGAGAAAAAATTACTCACTCAAAATAAAATCTGTTTAAGTCTACATTCAAAACATACAAAATGTCCAAAAAATCATGTAATGCAGATTTTAAATAATGAGAAATACAAGTTTATGAGCCGTGAGGTCAAATAACTGTCTATAAGAATTAAAAATTATCAATAGTTATTGATATACCAAAAAAAATGTATTTTCATGAAAAGAGAGAATACAACCAAAGATAGGTAAAATTTTTGTTTGCAATGTGGAAATCAAACATGTCTGATAAACATAAAAGAGTGGTTATAAGCTTTTAACTACAAAACGGGAGATTTTGGGGATAGTTCAAGAATAGTCACTAACGTATTTTTTATTTCTTATCGAGTCGCTTATCATCTTTAATTAGGAAGGGTTGCAATAAAGACTGAAATTTAAAGTCCCAAAGCCTTTTTAAAGTAACAAAAGTGACCACGGAGTATTAGTTTCTGGAATTTCTATGCGTAGAATCCCAGTTCGGTGAAATCTTTTTTAGTGGGACTTCCGATCATTTTTTAAATAATGCTGGAAAATCCAGCTTCCCTTCCAGGGAAAATTTCTTTCACCCACGAAAAATTACTCCATGTAAAGATCCTCCCACATACTCCCCCCCCCCCCTAATCCACCAGAGAAATTCCACCTAAAAATGTCTCGGTGCTTCCTAATAACCAATACTATATGTAAACAATGGGCAAGCTTAGGTAAAACAATAAGCGTGAGAGGGGGGCTATCTTCCCTCTAATATCTTCGGTCTCTTAAAAAGGGCAATATAACTTTGATTTCCGATAAAATGAGCACTTTCCCAATCTTCCTTGATTACTGGGTGGATATGATCACTCCCTGGAAAAAATCAAACAAAAAACAAAATAACAAATAAACATACATCCTTAATCTTGCTTCCATAAAAAAAGACACTGATAGCTCTAGCGCCTTTTTCGAGATTCAGAGGCACCGGAGGGTGGATACCAATCCACAGCTCGTATTTTCGCGAAATGTATCTGATAGAAATTTTGAAATGGCCATTTGTTGTCATAGAAACTTAAGAAAAAGACTCATTTTATTAGAAATCGAAGGGGCTATTGCCCTTTTCAATAGTTGAATGTGATTGGAGGGCAACTGACCCCCTCTCAAGCCTGCTGAGATATGACGGTTGGGAAGTTACAGGTGAAACATGGAAGACTATGAATGGGATTTTTCAAGTGAAGACTGTACCTTCTTATTTAGAGGAAACTTTAACTAAACTCATTTAAACGAAAATTGCTAAAAGCAGGTTTAGTGTATATAGAGGTGTAATTTTTATTTTTGCAAGAAGTAGATTACATAGTTAGATACACTAATTGACTTGCTTGACTTAATTCTCCTGCTAAAATACTTCCGGTGTCGAAATAGAGCCTCCATTTAGACAGGTCTCTTGCGAGGATGTGGACGTCCTCCTAAATTTTTGTCATGGCTAAGAGGGCACCTGTCGTGTCCTTCCATCTGGCTGGTGGACGACCTCTTGTGTGTTTCCCGCCGTGCTGCAGGGGATCAAAGTCGAAATCGTTCGCTCGGGAGTGTCGGGGGGCATACAAAGGAGATGTCCGTACCAGCGTAATGTTCGTTGGGCGAGTTGGACTGAGAAGGGCGTTTAAGCAGTTAACGCCAGGAGGTTCTCGTTGCTAACAAAATCGTGCTTGCGTAGTCGTTCAATGCGGCGAAGATGATTTGTTTGGGCTATATTTACGGGGCTAAGCACAGACTGAATGGCTGGCCAGGTTTCGGTTCCGTAATGAAGCATGGATCCCACCGAAGCATTGTATATGCGCATCTTGGTCCTATGGCTAATAGAAAGTTTCCTCCAAAGGGAACTTAGTCTTCTCACTTCTGGTGAGATTTAGGCAATTCCGTACATTAGATCTTTGAGGATTGATTCGTCATTTGAGATGATAGAGCGAAAGTATGTAAATTCCTCAAAAATCTTAACTGGTTTGTTACGGACAATTAGGACTGGCGGGCGGTGAGTTATGGGGTTCAACAAACATCATTTTTGTCTTATGCCAATTAATCGATAGCCCTATCTTTAAGGCTTCATCAGTAATGATATGTAGGGCTTCTGTGAGCTTTGACTGTGAATCAGAGACAAGAGCAAGGTCATCGGCATAGTCAGCGTCTGAAAGTACTCTATTGCCGTAATGCAACCCAAACTGGAGACAGCTTATGGTCCGAGTCATAATGTAGTTGATGACACAATTAAATAGCTTTTGAGCAGCAGCACAGCCCTGATGGACTCCAATATTGATTTCAAAAGATGGGCTGCGTCTACCATTGACTTGCACCCAGCTCTCAGTCCCCTCGTGGAGCCGCTCGAAAAGGTTGCAGTACTTTGCTGGTAGTCCTGATGTCTTCAGTATGAGTCAGAGTGATTCCTTTTGGACAGAATCGAAAGCAGCCTTGAAATCTACAAAGGCAACATATGCTTTTTGTTGAAATTCTCGAATCTTTTCTATCAGCTGGTGGATTGTGAATATTTGCTCCACGGTAGACCGTCCTGGCATGAAGCCAGCCTGTTGGATTCTTCGTTGGCTTCTGTGGAAAGTGGAACAGTGGTCCAAGAGGGTCATAACGAAGAGCTTCCAGGGCACAGAGTGGAGTGTGATGCCACGATAGTTGGAGCAGATTCTGCGGCTGCCTTTCCGTTTCCAGAGCGGCAGAATAATACCCGCTCGCCAGTCTTTTAAAAATCCATTCTGTACTAAATATTATGAAGAAGAGTACTTGGAGCCAGAGAAGGGTCTCTGCTCGCCATATTTCAGCAGTTCTGCAGGAATACCACAGACTCCTGGTGCTCGGTTGTTTTTCATCTGTTTCAAAGATTTCAGGATTTCTGTAGAGGTCAAAGGATGTTGCACACTTTTACACGGGGCCTCAGGGGTTCTAGATGCAACTTGAAGAAGGTCAGGGTTGGGCTGGCTAACACAGTCCAGGTTTAGAAGTAAAGAGAAGTGATCCTTCCAGGCAGACAGTTGACTCCTCTCGTCAGTGAGAATATTTCTATCTATTACTACTACTGCTACTACTACTACTACTAATAACTCACTGCAGCACCAAGCCGCCTGAGGCCAACACAGCTACGCACGCTCCTCCTCCAACCTAATCTATATAAAGCGTCCCTCTTTACACCCTTCCAGGAAGTTCCCATTTCCTTTAAATCTTTATTTATGACATCCTCCCAACCCAGACAAGGACGACCTGCTTTCCGTGTAGCCTCAGACGGTTGGCCAAAAAGGACAATCTTCGGTAATCTGTCATCCTTCATCCGTAGAACGTGGCCTAGCCATCTCAACCTTTCCTTTATTACAGCCCCAGAAAGCGGGATTGAACCACACTTTTCGTACAACCTACTGTTTGAAATACGGTCAGTCAGCCGGGTACCCAGAATAATCCGTAGGTAATTTCTCTGGAAAACATCTAGTAAATTTTCATCTGCTTTTCGGAGTGCCCATGTTTCAGACCCATACTTGATCACTGTCATCACTGTAGCTTCCAATATTCTAATCTTGGTTTGTAGACTTATCTTTCTATTCTTCCAAACTTTTTTTAACTGTGAAAAAACACCCTGAGCTTTAGCTATTCTACTTTTAACATCTTCACTGCTCCCACCATCTTTACTAATAATTAAATAAAAAAAACAAGTTTTTTCAACTGAAAGTAAGGAGTGACATCAAAACTTAAAACGCACAGAAATTACTTCGTATATGAAAGAGGCTGCTTCCTCATCAACGCCCCGCTCTTTACGCTAAAGTTTGACTCTTTCTCTCAATTCTTCTTTCTAAAACAGTAAAAAACTTTAGCGTAAAGAGCGGGGCGTTGATGAGGAAGCAGCCTCTTTCATATACGAAGTAATTTCTGTGCGTTTTAAGTTTTGATGTCACTCCTTACTTTCAGTTGAAAAAACTTGTTTTTTTTATTTAATTTCTGAACGTTTTTGAATCAATGCATGTTTTGATTTTGGCTCTCCGCAGAGGAATGATCAAAACGAAATTTGCATATTTTTTTTTTGGCTCAATAGCTTTCTCATAATTTCGATCGAATGATTTTGAGAAAAAAAGAGCGGGGGACGAAGCCTAGTTGCCCCCCGATTTTTTGGTTAATTAAAAAGGCAACTAGAACTTTTAATTTTTTACGAATCTTTTTATTGGTAAAAGATTTACGTAACTTATAAATTAGCTTACGTAAAGAACTTTTGTATTCTCATGTTTTTATTACATACATGAGGGGATTCGCCCCATCGTCAGTACCTCGCTCTTTACACTAAAGCTTAAATTTTATCCCAATTCATTAAGAATGACCCCCTGAATCACAAAAGCCGTAGAATAAGTAGTTGAAATTACCGAAAATACTTTAGCGTAAAGAGCGAGGTATTAGAAGGAGGTGAGCCCCTCATATGGGTAATAATTTCTGTTTGTTTTCAGTTTTATTGCTGTTCCTTACTTCCAGCTGAAAAAGCTTTTTCAGTTTTATTTTTTAATTGTTTTTTTTTAATAATGCTAGTAAATCCTGCTCTCCCTTCATGGAAATTTTCTTCTCCCATTACAAATTCTCGAAGGAAAGTTCCCCCAGCATATCCCCCTCTTCTCAACCCCTCCCCCAAACCAAAAAAATCCTCCTGAAAACGCCTGTATACTTCCCAATAACCATTACTATATGTAAGCACAGGTCAAAGTTTGTAACTTGTTGCCCCTCTCACGGGGACTGTGGGGGAGTAAGTCGTCCCCAAAGACATAGTTATAAGGTTTTTCGACTACGCTGAATAAAATGGCTATCTCAGAATTTTGATTCGTTGACTTTGGGAAAATAATTAGCGTGGGAGGGGGCCTAGGTGCCCTCCAATTTTTTTGGTCACTTAAAAAGGGCACTAGAACTTTTCATTTCCGTTAGAATGAGCCCTCTTGCAACATTCTAGGACAACTGGGTCGATACGATCACCCCTGGGGAAAAAAAAAAACAAACAAAAAAACAAAAAAACAAATAAACACGCATCCGTGATCTGCCTTCTGGCAAAAAATGCAAAATTCCACATTTTTGTAGATAGGAGCTCGAAACTTCTACAGTAGGGTTATCTGATACGCTGAATCTGATGGTGTGATTTTCGTTAAGATTCTATGACTTTTAGGGGGCGTTTCCCCCTATTTTCTAAAATAACGCAAATTTTCTCAGGCTCGTAACTTTTGATGGGTAAGACTAAACTTGATGAAACTTATATATTTAAAACCAGCATTAAAATGCGATCCTTTTGATGTAGGTAGTGGTATCAAAATTTCATTTTTTAGAGTTTTGGTTACTATTGAGCCGGGTCGCTCCTTACTACAGTTCGTTACCACGAACTGTTTGATACTACCAAGGTAACTGAAGCTCCCAACCTGATCAATCTTTTCGTTACCTAATGTCACCTGTTCATCTTCACTTATTCCTAGCCTTACTGACTTAGTCTTCTTAACATTAATTTTCAAGCCTATTATAGCACCCTGAACTCGTAAAACCTCTAAAAATTCATTCATTCTGCTCACACTTTCATCTAATATTCTTAAATCATCAGCATAATCTAAGTCCAGGAGTGTTCTTCCTCCCCATTTAATTCCATGGTCTCCAATTGCCTTTCCTGTGCTCCTTAAGATGAAGTCCATATTCCATATTTCTATAATTTGATGTGATAGGGCATAGGGAGGATGGCTCTCCATATGTAAGATCCCAAAGGTGTTTGTATAGAGCGCATGTGTCAGCCTTTCTGGTGGCCTCCTCTAGATCGCCGGCCTTTTTCTTGGTGACCAGCTTTTTGTCTCTGTGGTTCTTACGCCGTTTAGACGTCTGTAGGTAACCATGTCCTTCGCTAGGCGTGCTTTGCGACGCTGTTCAATAGCATCTAGAGTTTCCTGGCGATATCCAGGACTTTTTTCTATGCTTCGGACGACCAATAGTACTTTCGGCCGAAAGCAATACACCGTCTTTGAATAGTTGTCATGCTTCTTCAGATTCTGTAATTTGACCCAGACAGTCAGAATGGTTTGAGATGGAGACAGTATAAGCATGGCACGTGTTGAAGTTTGCGAGATTATTTAGGTCTAATTTGGGGGGACGGTGATCACTTTTCTGGGCCTTAAGGCGTAGTCTAAGGTTAGAGACGACAAGCTTGTGGTCGGTGTTTCCCAATTTTGCACTTCTGTAAATTCGGCAATTAGTTATAGAGGAACACCAGCGTCGGGACACGATTATGTAGTCTAACATCATTCTTGTTCGTCCGTTATTGCTTTGCCAGGTATATTTGTGAGCCTCTTTCCTTTGAAAAAGGGTGTTGGTGATCACAAGATCGTGCATGTTGCACAGCTGAAGGAGTCTTAGCCCATTGTCGCTCAAGCAGTCGGGTGACGTTTTTTTCAATGTTAACAGAAATAGAAACACTTAGTTCGAAAGCTTTCAGTAAAATACTAATAGTGTTCTAGTCTTCAGAGGGCTTGAGGAGTACTCATTTTAGTTGCTGCTCATTTTGAATTTTACTTGGTTATAATTTGTACTTTCAATTTGTTACTGGGACCTGATTAGCTAGAAGAGTCTAACTATTGAGTGTCCCTGGGGTAGGCTCCACCCACCTTGTGAGGTCAAGGCCATCCTTTGCATGGAGTGTTTATTTAGGGGATTCCCCCATATCCAGTGGCACGTGGTCAGCAGACCAAGGTCTGCTCCATTCCGGACGAGCTCCACCCACCACTAGCAGGTGGACTAAAGTTGGACTAGTCCAATTAATTGCACTAAAAGAAAATGTACCTAAATTATGTTTGAATTTTGTATACAAAGTTTCAGTTCAACAACAGAGGGGTTTTAATGAAGAGAACGCTTTGACCAATTTTTCACTCATAGATTAATGGTTGAGAATTGTCTCAGGCATCAGACCACTTCAGCTCTCTGTTTTGTAGACATTACCAGGCATATTTTTCAACTGTTAGAAAAGCTATGGTGAGCATCCTTTATTCTAAAGTAAATCATTTAAGCATACAAAAGAGATCAGTATTCCTTCCCAGAATTATGTAGGTAAAATATATCATTATAGTATATACGGTATGTCATTTCAGCATCATGTAAGAAGTGAAATTTATTAATTACATTTTTTCTGGGTTATTGTAATACCAAAGTTATACTTAGATGGAAAATAAAGCTAAACCTTAGATAAACTATTATACTGACAGGATAGCCCCTGCATGTTTAGAATGGTCTTAAATTAAATGTTTAAAACGACAGATATAAAATCAAAGAATTTTGAATGTTAAGAGGCCTAAAACACTGCTTAAAAAAAAATTATCTTGCGCATAAGGAAGCTGTTGCCCCTTAATGTTTAAAGGTCACATACTGTAATAATATATCAAATAGCCAAAAGTTTGATTTTTATGCCTTAAACTAGATAGGGCTTATCAGTTAAGCATTTAATAGAGAGTTGAAAATTAAATTGTGAATATATTAAACAAGAATTCAAAATAACTTGTATATTCCTTAACTTAAAAATAGTCGTTGACAATCTGTGTATTTTACGCCTTTTCGAAGCTGTAACTCCTATCTATTTACTTTTTCTAATTCATTATCCTGTTTTAAACCTCCTGACGAATTAACTCTTCTCCACTATTTCTAACAAGAATTCTTTGTATCGGATTAATAATCTCATTATTAATAAAAATAATACACTTTCAATAATAGCATTCCGCTTTATAAAACTGGAGTGTTGGTTCCAGTATCATGAAAAACTAAGATTAGTAACTAATATAATAACAATTGTGTTTGCGTAAAAGAATACAAAACTGTTATAAACAATTACAAGTGAAAATATTTGGACAGTTCGAAACATTCTTGGGAAATACCGGTTGATATTAAACGAAAAAATCGAAATAACTAGCTAATTGCTAATATAATAATTGCGAATAAACTAGCTAATAGCTAATTCGAAATAACGAAAAAAAATTCGAAATAACTAGCTAATTATAGCTAATTTGCAAAATCCTTAATTTAAAAAATAATCGTTGACAATCTATGTGTTTTAGACTTTTTCGGAGTTTGAAATCCCACCTATTTAATTTTTGTAATTCATTACTTTGTTTTGAACTTCCTGACAAATTAATATTTAGCAGCAAAAACTGTTCAGCGTTAATTGTTAAGAAGAATCGGGAGGGTGGGAAAAAGCCTTAAGTTTAGCCAAGATCTTTACTTTCCTTTTTACATTGGGAAGAATATTCTCTGTCTCAAAAGTTCATCAATAAGATGAAGTGATAGTTTTTATTTATGTTTTTTCCTTCTTCTTGACATTTATTAGGTGGTCTCAGAAGCTGTGATTGCTGTGCAAGAGTCTACTTTATCATTCACGTTAGATGCTCTTATGACTGATGAGCTATATTTTTTTGTCACTGGTAATAGATTTGGTGTTGGAAATCTTGGAACTTGTTCCTCTAAAGTGGCAGACCCAACTGGTGTTGAAACAGATTCAATTTTTCAAGCAAATTGGGGAAGAGAAGGCAATCAAAATGCTATACTTTTTTCAGCAGTAACAGTGAGTTTATTTTAATTAAAATCAGTTGCATAGACCGTATTTTTGATGCTCTTTGTTATAAAAAACAAGATATATCCATTATAACTTAGTTAGAACGAAATTAAAATAGAATAAATAAGAAAAAGGAAAAACACAAATAAAATGAGCTTAAATTGTAAGGCTACCATAGTATGCATAAGAACAACATTGAAATCAGAGCATTAGATTAAAAGGTAAGAGCACAAAGCTTGGATTGCCTCGAGAGGTTTTTGCAGTAATCTACGTCAGCATTTCTGAAAATTGTTTACCATGGACTAGTGTGAGATTAAAATTTTTTTGACCCATATTATTGGGGAAAGGCTATTTATTTGCAAAACTAATTTATTTTTGATTATAATAATTTTTTATTTGCCTATTTCAAACCTTATAATTTGAAAATCCTTGTGTACAAAAGGTGTGAGTAATCAAAAGAATAATAGTCATGAGGACTTGCAATTTCAAAAAGTGAAGTAAATTTGTTTCCACGGTTTTGTTTTTAGTGTGAAAGACGTTGTTGTTTGTCATCGCGTTTAGATTTGAAGTGAAGGATACAAATTTTGTTCTCGAATTAGGATCAACATCAGATCTGTTTCAACACTTATTTTTCAGTATATTAAGGCTGAGAATGCTGATTCGTGGTGATAATAGTGAACAAAAGTTGTAATTTTTTTATTCATGCATATTTTTGTAGTGTATCGAAAAATGTCTTGTTTGCTCAGTTTTAAACGCTTTTTTATATCAGTTTGACGCATAGCTATTCAGCTATTTGTTCACTGAAGTTTACCTTTTTTTCAATGTTAAAAGAAAAGGGATCTTTAACCCACATATCATGCAAGTAATATCCGAAAAGTCGTCCTTTGGAATTCAATGCAACAAATGAAGTAAAATCTGTTGCACAAATATGTAGCTTTTTTAAGCACTGCCAATTGTAGAATCT
Organism: Artemia franciscana; assembly: GCF_032884065.1. Taxonomy (NCBI): domain Eukaryota; kingdom Metazoa; phylum Arthropoda; class Branchiopoda; order Anostraca; family Artemiidae; genus Artemia; species Artemia franciscana. The sequence continues at coordinate 1,357,035 of NW_027062698.1, forward strand.
GTAAAGAAAAAATAAAATAAAAATGAGATGGCGGATGTTCCTTCAAACCAGCAAATATTTGTCATTCAGCTCACACAGATGTTTTAAACGACTCTTCTTTAAAGTTGCTGTGAATTAAAACACTAAAGGAGGTGTTTATCATCCCTCCCTGCTTCCTTGTATCTTTTAATGCCAGGTATTACTTATAGTATATTAGAATACCCACACACAATCATTGGATAACTCCTGAGTCGGTTTAAACAGACCTTTGTGGCAGTCGGGTATTGCATGTGCTCAGTCATTGCTTAGACTAGTGCACGCCGTCAAATCAACACTGTGCCAAGAAACAAAATCATCCTTACATGCTTAGATCTCACCGCCAAGTGAAGTTGGCTGTAAAATGATAATCTATATAAAAAAGTATATATTCCAACTTCCCTTTATTCCCTTTCCCCGATTGATATATAATTTTATAAATAATTATATGCATTTACACTGTTTTGTGATCCGACGAAGTTCCTTTCGTCAGATTTTCTATCGGGTTGCGGCCAACTCTTTGGAGGAAGTCGGTGCAAATCAGAGGCAACGCATTAGTAATGCCTCTGATTTGCTGTCTAAAACCTACTACATTATTGGTACTTTACCGGAAACAAACAATGTTACTATTATTTTCTTTTGTACTTAATATTGTAAATAAATATTAAATTCACACTAAAATTTGAACACATGATCTTTAAGTAATTAATATCACTATACATCAAATATTAACTTTGATTTTAATAGTTTTTACCAAGACTGTTCAAGACAAATATAGTTTCACTACAAACAAGAGTTTGGATACTGCCCCCTTCCTGAAGTGTAAAAGCCTAAAGCCTACTGCGTCATTGGCACTTCACTGAAAACCAATTTTTTTGCAAATATTATCTTTTCCAGTTATTACAACGTCGAAATAAAAATAAATATTACAATTAAATAAATCTTGAACTGATGATCTTTCAATAATTATTATCATTATATATCAAATATTCAATTTGATTTTATTTGTACTTTCCAAGATTGTTCAAGACACAAATAGTTTTAGGTAAAGCGCCAATGGCAGAGTAGGTTTTAAACTTTGACAGTGAGAGAAGAAAGCAATACCCGAATTCTTGTTTTAGTGAATTTTCTTCGTTTCAAACTTGATTTTCATATTCAATTTAAGTTCCACTCGTCTTAAGAAATATTTATTCATTTATATTAGTATCTATTGTATGTCTGTTTGCATTGATTGCTTATCTAGTTTCTGTTCGTTTTGGGTTTCATTTATACTTTATTATCAAAATATTTTTTTCGTTTTAAGCTTTATTTGCATTGTCAATTTAAGCATTAATCATTTTAAGATTTATTTGTTCATTTGTATTAGTAATTGTTCTATTTGTTATTATTATTTATTTAATTTCTGTTTGTTTTCGGTTACATTTGCTCTCTAACAGTAATTTTTAGTCGTTTTGAGTTTGAATTTGATCAGGTACTTGAATCTGCTGATCTTAAGTTTAATATGGCCCTTACTTTTCTTTTAAAACCTTCTTTTTCGGAAAGTCTTTTTTTAATTAATATATAAAATAGCGTACTAGCTTAGTTTCTATTATGTAGGGAGTGATTCTGATAAGATGTAAAAATCTAAGAAAAGAAAATATAAAATATTTTGTATGAACACATGATGATATTGTGCTATACGAAGTTTTAATCAAAATGACTTCTTTTTTATTGTTGAATTTACAAGTCTAATTTTAGGCATCTTCTGGAAATTGGACCGTTAAAACCACATGTGCTGCCACCGCAAATTTCTGGGTTGATGTTATACTAAAAACTAATAATATTGATTCTGTACAAATCAAATTGTGGTCTTCTGCTGTTTCACCCGAGAATGTTACTCCACCTTTACGAATCTTTGCAAAACCAATGATTGGTCAATTTAATGCTGGTAACTTGAAACTGAAAGCCCACATAAGAGATGTGAACTCAGTTCCCATGCGACCTTCTCAGTATTTTACTATAAATCTAGGCGATGATGGATTCGGCGGTAAGAAGCAATTTTTTGTTCTTGTCTTGTTTTATATATAAATTAAATAAAAAAGCAAGCTTTTTTTTAACTGAAAGTAAGGAGCGACATTAAAACTTAAAACGAACAGAAATCTTCTCAGCATTTTACCATAAATCTAAGCGATGATGGCTTCGGCGGTAAGAAGTATTTTTTTTGTTTTTGTCTTGTTTTATAAATAAATAGTTCTTGTGACTTTCACCGCTACCTCATGCTTGCCACTCCTGTTGCAACCTAAATCAGAGATAGTTATAGAAAATATCTGTATAAATTTTAAATGTTTGTTTAGAAAGACATAAATCTAGATAACGACGGTTTTGGCGGTAAGAAGTATTTTTCTTTGTTTTTATTTTGTTTTAGATATGAATAGTGGTTGTATCCTTCATGGCTACCTTTTAGTTGTCACCTCTGTTGCAACCTAAAAAAGAACAAATTCTAGAAAGTAGCAGCCTAAATTTAAAATATTTCTTGAGAAAAACATTCATGTGAGAAAGAATCGTCGTTTGAAGCTGATTCATGAATAGAAAATATTATTTTGATTGATTTCCGTTGTATAAGATTATTACGATAACAAATTTACAAGTATTTTAAATCGTGGTCTAAAATTCCTAAAAATTATCTTCATGTCGAAAAAAAATTGTTTTATCGGAATCATCGTAGTTGAAAACCCCACTGTAGAGAGTTACAAACCCCTAACATGAGCAAAAAGGAAAACCATATTCTTGCATTGCAAGAAGGAACGTGTCTTTTTTTAAGGTTCATCTTTTTTTCCTACTTCTTGTTTTTTGGTTGCCACTAGTTAGGCGATGAAACATCATACAGATATGTTAACTGGTTGAATTAAAAGCAAATTTTTGCTTTTTTTTGTTTTTTTTTGTGAGTATATTGACTAAGAACTACGGATTTGAAATACAACCTAGATTCTCATGCTTTAGTAGCATATAAACTTCAAAATCCCTACAGCACGCAAGTCAAACTATCAAACAGTAGACTTAATAATGGCAAAGTAAAGGTTTCAATAAGACACCTTCAAAATGAACAAAAACGCATAGAAATTTCAAACAACGAAACAATGTTTTGCCAATTTGTCACTCTTCCAATAATTAAGCATAATTATAAGCATTGAAAAATTAGGATAATGTACAATTTTATTTTACCCTTGCATACTCAGCATATTTTTTTCGATAAAATGGATAGTTATTCTTGAGTTTCTAATGAAGCTAAAAGGAATGATGTCTCCTTAATTGACAATTGAGCAAAAGAATACGGATAAATGATTTTTGGTAGGCTAGAAGAAGCTTCCCCGAAAAGTTAAAGTTTAGTTGCTACAAGACTTATCACGAGCTAATGACATTACGAGCTAATAGTCACGTAATTCACGTAATAGTCACGTAATTATCACGAGCTAATAGTCAATTTGAGACCCAGATTATATCTATCACTAGTGGACAACATGAACTTCGATAGCATGAAGATGACGTTGATCTGTCTAGTAACCAAAGAAAATTTTATTTCTTTATCCACGTAATTACAAATTCAAGAACAAATATGTCTTAACAGAGGAAAAACGGGTTGTATTATTTTAGAGAACTCGGATTGGATTCAATGTAAAAATATACTGATGTATTATAAAGATATACAACAACCTTAAAATGGAATGCGGGACAGAGTATATGAGTTTTTTAAGGATTTCGTCGTTTCGTGAATAAATTGCTGACATATTCCCAGCAAGTTTCATCAAATGTAATACGTAAACACTTGACACAAGACTTCCTTTTTATCTTGCCATAACGGTTTTTCAATCGAGAAATCAATGTATAATATGTAGGTGTTCTCGATAATATAATGAAAATACTCTTAGCTGGGTGAACTTGTACTTTTCTTACGCGTATCAATACTGAAACTTTATCCGACGATTGCTTACTTAATTTAAGTAATCCTTTCTCAGTTGTCGCAGGACAAACAAGTTACATATCGTTAGCAAACATTGGTACTGTCGCTTCTTGTGGATCATGGAATAATTCGCTGAAATCTTTTTTGATATTAAACACAGCTTCAGTTTGGTCATTTACATAATTAAGAGTAATAGCAGTCCAAGAACAGAGCCCTGTGGAACTCCATCTGTAAAGGAAAGCTTGATGAATGCTTTGAGTCAATATTAACATGCTGTAGCCGCTCTACTATGAATGCACTTAGAAAGTTAAGTCAAGGACTTCTTATGCGATAAAACTCACACTTTAGAAGTACGAGATCATGGTCTACTGTGTCGGAACCTTTGATTATATATAAAAATATTGTTAAGACCCTGCAACCTTTATCCAGCGCTAGATTGACTACGCTGCTTGCATAGGCAACCGTTTGCTCAGCTGTATAACCATAACGAAATCCGAGTTGGGTAAGTTTTAACACATTGTGACGCTCTAAATATGCATAAGACGGGCAGCAAAGCACTTTTATAAAACACGTGATAGCACAGGAAGAACTGAAATCGGCCTATAATTTCCTGTTTTTTGTCTCATCACCCTTATCAACAGGTTTCATACGAGCTACTTTAAAACAAGACGAGAATGAACTCTCTTATAAAGCAGAATGAATTAGGGACAAAAGCGGCTTCTGGATTTGTGGTAGAATAAATATTTTAACCGCTCTTAACAATATTACACCATTACCGTAAGCATTACTTTTAATTTTGTAGCTCACTTGTTTCGTCTCACTTAATGGCACAGGTGCTAAATTTAGCACGAAAAACATAAAAAGCAAGGTGAGATTAAGAGGGATGAGAAGGACCAGAATTTTTTAAAGACAGTGAATAAAGGTAAAGAAGGGTGAGGCGAAATCGAGAGAGTTGGAAAATACTAGAAAAGTCTTAGACCAGAGAATAGAGGAAAAGAAGCCAAAGAAGGACCAGGGGAGATCAGGATAGTTGGCAAAACTTTACCAAGTCGTAAGCAAGGGGAAAGGACAGGTTTAGGGCAAAAGGAAGCAAATGAGAGTCATTGGAAGGAGTTAAGGATGAGGGAAGCGATGAACAGAGCCTTAGAAAGATCAAACTAAGTTGGGAGCGTCTTAAAAGACTTACAAGAAAAAGTATTAAATAGTATAACAAAAATTTCAACCCATATCTTTCAAACAAGAAAGCTTCGGAATTCTCGGAAGATATCGAAAGATATCTACCACAGAAACTACAAAACAGCATAATTAAACCTATCAAAACTTTCAAGAGAGGCACCTTCAGAATGTGAAGAAAGCCAGCACAGACAACTTAAGCACGAAATAGCAAGATTAACCAATGCGAAGTCATACCTTTCAAACAAGGTAAGATTTGAATAAACATGGAAAGCACCAACAAATGAAACGATGAAAAACCATAACCAAGCATACCACATCATCCTTTTCAAGTATAACATCATTGGAAGAGGAAGTATAGATCCCTAGACAGTCAATTTTTTCAGCATGATTTTGTAAGAGTGAACATATATATTATCTTTTTTGTAATATGATCTTAAATTATATTCATTTTATCGGTTTTAATCTAACACCTTTTAATTAGTTAGGTTAAGTCTTCATTTGAGGTTTAAGAAAAACTTTGAAGGAAACACATGCCCAAATCCTCAACAGAAAATTCAAAAAAGTCTGAAACACACGAATAAAAAAATTAAACAAGAAACCACCCTTTACCAGAATTTTCAATCAGGAAAAATACCCCATAGAAAAATTTTCAAAGAGGAAAGAGCCCTTTCGTAAAAAATGCAGATGAGTAAAACCCATTATCATAAATTTCTAACGAAAACGAAACCTTTGGCAGAAATTTAAGCAAGATAATATTATTTAGCAGAAATTTTAAAAAGTTGAAAAAACAAGAAGGCGATTCTCATATACCTGTGTAAATCAAATGAAATACAGAGAACTTAGGAAAAGAATTCTTGAAATATTAATTTCTTAATTTTAAGAAATCACGAATCTAAGAGTTTAAAAAAGGTGTTATACACACACTTGTGCAAGCAAAAAGACCCTCACCACAGTTGTTGGTAGAATGATGTGTCACCCCGACGTCGTGGCAGCTTCAGAGGTACGCCCGACCGTTGAAGCATTTTTCAGGGACCCATTGTAGCTGTTTGAAGCGGCAAGGGAACCCAGAAACGTCTTTTTAGTTGCATATATTTGTGTGTCACACGTTCTTTAATCCTTGAGTTCGTGATTTGGAAACTCAAAATTCACTCAGCATTTTCCTTTTTTATTTTTTGTATAAACGCATTTGAAAATTTCTTCTGTATGTTTTTGAGTTTTAGAAATTTCTGCTATATAATTTGCTTATTTTTTAAAACTTCTGCTAAAGGAGTTTTTCTCGTTTGAAATTTCTGCAATTGTTTTTCTTTTGAAGCTTCCTGTGAATCAGATTATTTCTGATTTTTAATTTCTGCTAAAGGATTTTTTCTTGATTTGAATTTCAGCTAAGGGACCTATTTTTGTTTTAAATTTCTTTTCAAGTCTTTATGACTTTTTTAAATTTCTATTCAAGTTTATGGCCTTATATTTTTTTGAAAGACCTTTTCATGCTTTAATTAAACGCTTAATCTATCTAAATCAAAAATATATAAAACAAGACTATTATACAAAAAACATAATTAATATGTTCACTGTGCGAAAACATGATAAAAAAAAAATTCTAGGTTTTTTTACTAACTGCGTGATCTATTTACAACGCTCTTAATCGATTATTAAGGAAAGCAAAAAGATAATTTTACTCTAGGAAGTTTGAGGAAGTATTGGGATGCCCAGGAAAAAAATGGCGCATGATTAAAGAAGTACTTCAGCAACCAACGAAAACGATACCACTTAAAATAGTTAACCAAGAAGGTGAAATCCCAAAAAGTGCGGATGATGTCTCAGAGGTATTCAGAAATTACTTCTCAGCGGCAGGAAAGCGCGTTGCTGAAGGAATCTATCAGATGTTATATGATCCAAATATTTTTGACTACTTGGTTATTTTGGATCTAAGGTTTCACCATGATCTGATTTCGGATCTGAGGTATTTAGCACCTGTATCATTATGTGAAATTTACGCGCGACCGCTTTTACTTCGTGCAACCGCTTAGCGTTATTTCCTTATTTTGGCTCTTATCAGAGTTGATACTTGTTTTAAAGGTTGTAGCACTATAATAGGACTATTCTAAATAGCTTGAAATAAAAGAAAAACAAAAATTTAAGTTGAAATTATTTTTGGATTTGCCTGTTGCTAGGTAGGGGTACCAATTCGTGAAAATATAGATGCGATAAAATTTGTCTTCAAATTGTTGGAAGGGGGATTTATTTTTTCAATGAGAATTAGAAAGAGGTATTTACTGATTAAAAATATCATGAAAAGATATTTTTCAGATCTTTTGAGGATAGAATCTAGAGGGAAGGGCAACGGTCCCTCCTCATTGGCGACCCTGTTGCTTGATGATGTATCTTTTTATTAATTTGTTGATTATTTTGCACACGCTTTCCTTATTCTTAAGCCTGGCAACTGCTTACCGTAAACACTGTAAGCTTGCATCGAGTTAGAGGCAAAGCTATAACGATGCCAATAGTAAAGACCATGAGGCTTCAATGTTTTATTTAAAAAAATTTACCAGAGGTACTTCATATGGAAGGAGTAGTCGTATAAATCCCGGAGGGGAGTCAACCCCTTTTATGTTTTATCTTTATTGTATGATTATAAGTCAAGTTTCTAGATTTTTTTTTTTTTTTTTTAGACGTATATGGCTGTGAATGTTTTAACTTAATCAGTTTAACGAATGAACTTTCACTTTTACGGTCATTAGTGCTTTATTAAATTACAATCTGACTGTTTCAGTTAGTAATCAATAGCCAAAACGGTGGGTCATGAGCCAAAACAGTGGAATTTTACTAGCTGTTCAACTAAAGTAAGGGACAACATGAGAACTTAAAATGAATAGGAATTACTTCGTATATGTAAAGATCCATCCTATCATCAACCTATCGCTCGTAACACTTTTGGGGGGGAAGGGGTGTTTACTCCCTATTCGGAAAATCAGGGACACTCTTCCAGGCTAATAGCTTTTGATAGGTAATAATAAATTTTCTGAATTCTCCATCCTTGGAATCAGTATCAAATGCCAGTCCTTTTGATATGTTTATTTTTGTCAAAATTTTGTTTTTTAGAGTTTTGCTTACTATTGGGATGAATTTGATGCCCTATCACTCAGAAGACTAGCTGGACTAGTGAGGCACTACTGCTGCCCCTTCAGTTTCTTAATTTGTGTCTAAACTAAATCAAGACCACACCGTGTACCAGCATCTTCCAGATGATCAGTTATTTATCGACTTTTCTCCTTAAAAATCTGTCTCCACTTTTATTACTCGTCTTTATTTCCCATTCGACGAATAAAATAGTTTGCGGTTGTTTATGCTTAACATAGGCTTGTATTTATATATTATATTTTTAGATCCTGACAGTTTTGAAGATGGAATTTATTCTGGTATATTGATACCACCAAGTGGCTCATTATCAAGCGGAGCGTATTCAGTTGGAATTGAAGTATTATCAGAGGAAAGCAGCTGGTTAATTGCAAGTGGAAAAAAATCTATTTCAGCCGATCAAAGTGAGAATAAATCATCTTTTCAAACCACACTATCAAAAAAATTCAGAATGCTGAAAATTAGATGTTGCATAAGTAAACATTTATGATCCTATAGTGCCATGCAACACTAATCTTGTTCCCCTCTTTCGGTTCCTATCGTGCAATAAAGTTCAGCACACAGAATATGGTCAGTCAGAAACCAAATAAAAACAACAAAAATTAAATTATTGCAACTCAATCATAAAAGTCAACCTCAGTATATAAAAAAAAATAAGTTACGCAATAATTTATTTATTTATTTTCTTTATTTCCCTCAAAAAATGAGGAGTACGCTACAATATAATATAAAGAAAAAACAACTGATAACACTTACAATCAAAACCTATCAAATATTGATCGAACACTTAAAAAAAAAAAAAAAAAAAAAACATTTGCTAAATAGATTAGCCTATAAATCATGAAGAGCCAGAACTGTTACTAAAAAACGGAAATAAATTGTGGCCTAAAAGGCTAATTTTCGCCCTATCTTCAAATGTTTTATATTTTTTGTTTATACAGACTACAGGATCCTTCACATTAAGCTTTAAAACAATCTCAGTGTTACTAAAAGAAAGGGGGAAACCAAGTAAAAATTTACACAATTTAAAATAAGCAACTTTAATTGGCGAAAGATCAGAAGGTCTGAAATTTCGGAAGAGGAGGGACGGGAACAATACGTGAGGCAGAGCAACAGCGCTATACATACGACCAAGGACGTCCCGACGGTAAAGACCCCGAAAACGAATTAAAAGACCAAATGCCTTGCGTAGTTTCATCTGAACATGCTGAACCAGGACTGGTTTGAAATCTCTTTTCGAAGCAGCATAAGGTAATCCCAAATAAGTGACTATTGGCGACGACTGAAAAATAACACCATTGCCGCAATCGAGAGTCGCCCTGACATTATCCTCTAAACAATTTACAACAAAAAATTGACATTTTTCAAAACTGATACAAAGGCCCAAACCTTTTAAACAATTAATTAAAATATTAAAATTAGAAACAAGACTAGACTTGGACCGGCTTAGAAGGATAATGTCATCAGCATATGCGATGTAAGACAGATTTCAAGATAATGAAACAAACGAGCAGGAAAGTGAATTAAGGGCAGTAGCTAAACAAGAATTGAATATATAAGGAGAAATAATTCCTCCTTGTCTAATTCCTCTACACACTTGAATTAATTTGGACTGAGATGAAGATGAACTCGGACAGATACGGATCTTTAAACCAGAATACCAAGAGCGAAGGACTCGTATGACGGCTAGGGGCAATCCAGCATGGATTAATAATTTGAATAATGAAGAAAGGCAAAATAAAAAAAGCATAAAATGAAAATTTAAAACCAGGTTTATAATTTCTTTTCCTTGTAAAATTAAGAACGTACAAATGAAATATACTATAAATGAGCTACAGCACATAAACAAACATTATTCATGCAACTGGGAAGACACAACTCTCTATTGTTTGGTTTTTATTTTATTTATTCACAATGCGATTTTACATGACAAACTTAGAGCTTTATACGATGGGTTCGTTTTTTAAAACAAATATTAAATGCTTATAGTACCTAAAGTACCATTTACCAGACCTAGAAAAATCTGTTTTGCTTTATTTCTATATTTTTCCTAACCCACCTTGCAAAAAAAAAAAAAAAAAAAAAAAAAAAAAAAAAAAAAAAAATCAGGAGTAGGCTAATGTTTGCTTCCAGAATAGGAACAAACTGGGTATTGAATATATATATATATATATATATATATATATATATATATATATATATATATATATATATATATATATATATATATATATATATATATATATATATATATATATATATATATATATGGCGTGACGTGACTCTGTAAGCTTAGCCAGAGTCGACCCAGCTCTAAATGGGTACCTGGAGAAATCTGGGGAAGGTAAACAGGAAGGGTGTGCGAAAGCACAGGATGGTTGGCCCCCAACCCCCCATTGCACTTCCTGGCTGAAGGGCCAAGAAACGGAGATCAGCACCGCCGGTACGGACTGTAAAGTCTAATGCCGTATCCTTTACCTTTTTATATATATATATATATATATATATATATATATATATATATATATATATATATATGTACGTATATATATATATATATATATATATATATATATATATATATATATATATATATATATATATGTATATATATATATTCTTCCAATGCAAAAAAAAAAACTGAGGAGGTTTTCTATTTTTAGATCTACATCTTCAAGTCGTGGTGGGTTATTGACATCACCACAGTGCTACCTAAAATTGTCCCTAAAATTTTTCCCTTTATGAAAGCTGAGTAGCAAAAGGGAAACAAAGACAGTTAAAAGAAACGAACAAAAAGGAGGGACTATAGAACACTACCAAAATACACGTAGGATATGTGGTAATCTGTGGTAAAGCTTTGGACTTTGGCCAAAAGTAGCCTAATGTCTTAAAAAGAAAAAACATAAAAAACTAGAGTTTTTTTGCTGAATTCAAACATATAAATATAGAACTTCGGATTTTGATCCATATTAAATGCTACAAAAAGATAACCCCGTACAAAAAGTTCTACTACGAAATCGGCAATAGGATTTTTTCAATCCAAAGCACATCACCCGTGTCTACTTCTTAAACCACCTGTGTTCTAAGCCCAGATAAATAAGAAATTTCCAGCTGGGTCCGTCAATCAATTATGTTTGAGTGTAAAATTTATTTGTTGTCAATTAAAAGTAGATTTATTTATATTGTAGTTCGAAAATTCTCCCACATCCGAATAAAGAAAATCTCTTTACGTCCAAGAAGGGATGTTTTGACGGAAGATCTATTTCTTGTCCCATTGAGAACTAAATTTGGAGGAATTCCTCGCCCACACAACAAGGGGATGATTGATACCAACCAAATTGCTCAATTTTGACAATCTAATTTTCTTAAAATTGGTGCGATTCTGTCTATCCTCCTTCAAAAGCCTTGTTGTTGTCTTTTCTTACTTTTTTCCAAGAAAACGTGAAAGACTTCCTTATATTAATTTATCCCTGTTTTATTCAATTTTCACTACTAACTTTTAATTTATTTCATATTCTTTTTATTTTATAGTTTTACATTATCATCCCTTGCCATTTTGAAGTTGTTAACATACAACATATTGCTTTTAGACTAATTATATAAATTTTATAGCGAGTCCGGCAAAGTTCCTTTTCTAGAGATTTAAAAAATAGGGTGGATTTTCACTTCCTCCCCTCTCAAAAAGGGATTATTTTTATTGGCTAATTTATTTTTTTAATTAATAATAGTCTACTTTTCCCCAAAGAATGCCCAAAACCTTCTTTTTATTGATTTTACCCCAATTTTTTCATATTTCATACTAACTCTTAATTTTTCAGATTTTACTTATTTCCTGGAAATTTATAATATATTCTTTAGTCAGAAAAATGTCCCCACTTCATTCTATTTTTTTTTTATCTAGGATCCAATAATGTCTTTTATGGGATTGTTTTGAAAAAAAAAATCCTTCCAAAGAGTTTTAATTTTTTTAATTTGTTATATATTTAGCCAATTGCACGGGCTAAAACCTTTGAAATCCCATTTCTAAGCCAAAAAGCTCTTATTCCCGTTTTAACCACAAGCAAATTCCCAGAAAACTCTTTTTTTCTTATTCTGTTGCGTTAAAATGTATCTTCACTCCTTAAAAGGTGAATTTTGATTTTTAAAATATGTTATTGAATCTTTTTTGGTTTCAATAAAATGCAAATGAAAGAACACGTTTTGGACTTTTACGGCAATAGGAAGGGGACTGTAGCCAAAATCCTTTTTATAGTTATTTTCGCTTGTTTCAAGTTTGACTTGAACATTAAATTTAATTTTTACTCGTGGAAAATCTATTTATTCATCTATATGCGGGCTCGTTATCTTTGTGTTTGTTATGATTGTTTATTTTAATTTATGTTCGTTTTTGGTTTTATTTTTTCCTTAATAGGAATTTGTAGCAATCTTAAGTTCGAATTATTATAGGAATTTGTTTTTGTTAGTCTTAAGTTTAACAAAGTTCTTCACTTTTCTTTCAAATAACTTATTTTTTGGAAATTCTTTTAATTGATCCATAAAAAAAGCAAATTTACTAAATGTTTTCAAAATCCAAGACCATGAGTGTCATTTTATGTATGTTTAGTGGTTTCATTCTTATATGGAAGGACCCATCATATTTCTTAGAAAATAATGAATTTGTAGATTCATTACTTTTTTAGGGCATCGAAGAAATTTCAGCTTGTGGGGGATAACTTTAACCAGTTATGCTCCAAGACTGCAATAATTAAAATTTTATTCTAAAACCTGAAGCTCAGAAGAAGTTTTGCCAATGATTTACACGAATGGGCCTGATCCTTATTGGCAATCCCTCTACCTATTTTGTATTTGAATAAACTCAAAATCCTCATTCAGCTATTATTAGTTTTTCGGTAATTAAGGTTGTACTCAGAAATCTTTCACTGACAATTTTCCTGTTGACGCAATTGATTGAAAACGAATGAATTTGCTTATGAAAATAGTAGGGAACCTTTTGGAAAATGTTTCATATTTAAGCGAATCTGGAATTTCATTTGGAGTCTCAGACTTCCATCAAATGACTGGACTCAAAAATCTGTTAAAGTATTTGATGATTTTCGGGACGCCACAATTCTCCTTTATCATTCTTCATGCCTAATCATAGTTTGATGAACACTCTCTCTTTGATGAATCTATCAAAGAACTCATTGCTGTGGTCTTGAATAAAAATTTTACAAGAACCCAATATTTTTTAACTTATTCTTTTCCTAATGCATTATATCTGTATCCTTCTACATTTGAAAGGTTGTCACTAGTGGATCGTTCTTCTGCCTGCCAATCTTAGATACCTATACTGGAGGGTGTGTCAGACACTTCAAAAGATCTAACTCTAACATGCCATAGAATTTATGAGGCTGCGGTCGACAGAATTTTTTTTTAAATTTTTGATCCGACTGCACAAATAGTGTCAAAGAAATGTCTAAAGACAAATCGGAAAAACTGGTATTCACAGGTGGCAGGAGACGTGGCCAGCTAATTTTCAACTTACCTGAACCTCTCTACTCTGTGACTGCAACTTTTCATTTTATTAGAACCTTCAATGATTTTCTTTCAACGCCCTTGTTTGTCCTTTCCAATATAGCTGCAAACTCTGCACAATCATGAAGAAGGATTTCTTAACCCCTTAAAATTAAAAATGGAAAGCATAGATTTGAAGGTGATTGTCCCGTTTCTCTCACTCCTATATTCTCGAAAATTTATGAAGGATTCCTCGCAGACTGTATTAAGTAACAAATCGTATCCTTAACGACCAGAGACAATTCTTGAACTTCAAATCCACTTCCCATTGCCTTGCTCATTTTGTGAGTACCACTGGGAAAACTCTTTAAAAACCTATTAATTGTCTAAATTTAATTTTTATTGATATCCAATATTCATTTTATCTTCTTAATTACAATATATTAGCTAAAAAAATACTTGTTGATGAAACTAATACTTATTCTTTGCTAGTGATATTTGATGCATTCTTCTCAAATAGATTGCAACTAGAGAATCATTCCTCTGATGATTTCCTTGATCACAAGAGAATACTCCAATATAATCTTCTAGGAGCTTTTCTCAGTCATAATTAAGAACCTGGCTAAGGAATTTCTTGGAAGATATGACTTGTTGACGACCTTGCTTACATTGAAACTTGCTCAACAAATTTATTAAATGAGCCTTTGAGCATCCTCATTTGAGAAAGCTCATTTAGCTTGCTCTTTGAGCAAGCATTTGAGCACAAGATGTCTTGAAGTTTTGACATGGCAGCAAACCCTTCTAAATACATGATAATGTCAATTTGTTTCCTTAAATCACCTCCCCATTGTATTCATCCTTTTTCTCTTGAAATTTCTGTATACTCATTTAAATTACTTGAATTCATAATTTCTTTCTAACTTAAAGTGTGGCACTTACGTAGTTCATCCACCAAGCTAATGTATCTATCTCCCCCCTTAAGTTTCTGCAAATTCCTCTATTCTTTAAGGATTTTCAATTCTTTTCTCTTTCTTAGTCTTGATTTTACCTGTCCAGTTTCGTACACCGACATTTCAGGGAAGAGTCTGATAAAATTAAATTTATCCAAAAAAGAGCACTGCGAATAATTTTCAAGTAATTTGAAGTCCCATACTCTCCTTTGGAAAAAAGAAACTATGTCGGAAACACTTTTTTATAGGAGAGGTATAATGTGCCTCAGTTTTTTTCTTTTATTTGCAGTGACAAACCCTCCCACAAAGTAAATTGTTTATAGAATTCCCCCTCCCCACTCCCCAAGAATATACCCTCTTTGGGCCGTTTTCAAGTTTGTTCCTACCTTGTCTCCCTTGTCCTACTGTTTCCAGAGATCACCATCCTTTTAAATTTGTTCCAGTTCAAGTAGACACTTGAACGAGATTTCAGGCTCTGTATACCCGAATTCAGTTGTAGTGACAATGTGCTTCTAATTTTACAGGTCAGATATGCTGTGGCTCATCATTCCCAACCAGTAGCTCAGTTTTACCTTCTGGATATCGAAGGTACTTTCCTGACCTATGGACATTTACCGTATCTTCATTTACTGCCAAGGTCTGTCGTCTTACTTATTTGCTTTTTCTTTCATATTTTATTGAGGGGGTTTAGTCGTATTCGGATTTTTTTATTTGCATAGATTTCACCTTTAAATGGACTTGGTATAGTAAGCAGGTTGAGAATTTACTAATAACAGGTTATTACAGTAAAAAGTCACAAGGGTTCAAGTTAGGAAAAAGCTAAGTCAGTGCCTCGGATTTTCCTCAATAGTCATTACTCTTTGAGAGAGAAGACTTTGTGACAGGTAAGTTTAAGGAGGAGTACCCCAAGATTTTAAGTCTGTTTTTTTTTACTCAGCGCTTTCCTAGTATGTGGAAAAATATTAAACTTGAAATTAGTTTAGTCAAAACTATTTGTTTTGTTTTTTTGTTTTGCGCAAAATGGTTATAATGGGTATTAAATTGTAACATTACCTGTATGTTTACCTGAAACAGAATTTTATCTTGGTCTCAACGTGAGTTTTGTCACAGAGCAGTGTAATTCAAGTTTAGTTATTTCCTTTTTTTTTTAATTGAACCCGATTGAACCTTGAAACCTAACCTTGAACCTATCGTAACAAAAAAACTTGTATTTCTGAGCATCTGTTTAGACCTCTAGTGCCAAATCTATACGAATTTTGCCTCATCTTAGAACTTTAAATTACAGAAAGTCACATTTGAAAACAACAGCTACTCTCCCAACTGAAGCTATATTAAAAATAAGTGGGTGCTATGCAAGGGTTTTTCAAGGAAAGTTAAGTATGGGGAAACTTTGGACTGTTTTTTGTAAGACTTTTTTCTCTAATAATAATACTAAATCAATAAAATAGTCATTAAACTGAAAATAGCATCGGTTTTTCTCTTTCAGCATTATAGCTCAAAGTCTTTAATGTACCAAGAATAACGAAAATAAAATTTGATTGTTTCATTTATTAAAATTTAAAACTACACAACCTTATGCGTCTTAAGATAAAAGAAAGCTCAAACATTACATTGGCCAAGAAAAAGACTTCTCTTTTAATTTATGTGGCTTTTAGTAGTAGCACGTAAGAAATTAATTTAAGAAGGTTTGTCCCTTTAACCAGAAAAAAAAATAAGATCAAAACACAATAAACCAAACAACATAAGAAAGAGTAGTTTTCTTAGAAGACTTTTGTTATGTTTGGTTTCTTTTAAACGAAAAGTTTGGCCAATATTAAACACTTAATTTTGCTTATTTATTTTCTCATTTCAACTTGGTAACATTAACAAAATTGTATTGCTGCCCAACTAGGGTCTTAATTTTGGAAAAACAACCAAGATGAATCTAAGAACATCGTTGTTTTCAGACATGGATAAAGTGCACTTCAGGAGGCAAGGTCATTTTTATTTTGAAGTCCTTGGTATTTTATATAATTTTCTTTCAAATTATCAAAATAATTTTTATTTCTTATTCAGTTTTGTATGATTTCCGCTTTGGAATACAATTTTTCATTTTGGACATGGTAGTAAAACTTATATAATGTTGAAGCTATGGAACATCTTGAATAGAAGAACACAAAAGGCGGTCTAAATACATATAATAATGATTTTCTCTACTCTGTGTCAACAGCAGAAGGTTCTGGCATCATAATGATCATAAAGTACTTGGCTGGTGCATGCTAACATATGTCTTTGAGACTACATGAATTATTATTACCAACATTTTGCAGACTTCGTCATACTAATATGAGCGATTAGAAGTTTAGTTTGTTTATGTCTTATATTTTGTACTTGGACAGCA
This sequence comes from Artemia franciscana, assembly GCF_032884065.1. Lineage (NCBI taxonomy): Eukaryota > Metazoa > Arthropoda > Branchiopoda > Anostraca > Artemiidae > Artemia > Artemia franciscana. Next base: position 1,374,121 of record NW_027062698.1, read on the forward strand.
AGTGCTGGAAAGAGGGCAAGTTGAGCTTACACTTGAGAGTAGAAAAATATCTTAACCCTCAAACGTGTATTTTTAGACTTAATTCTTCATAGAAGGACGATGATAGATGAATAGAAGGGCGATTATATTATGCTAGGTAGCAGGACTTGAAAAGACGTCTTTGAAAATGTTTGGTCGAAAAAATGAGGTATCATGCCTGTTAGGTCACCTCAGCTGGAAGCTGAAAGCTTTTATAAATTCAAAATATTGTTTATTTTTATTTGTTTTTTCATCGTGCCACTTCATACGAAAGGAGTAGTCATATAAACTTTGAAGGGGGATCAATTAACTGTAAACGGAAAGCTTTAGTGTCCTTTTTAAGAGAATAATGTTATTTGAGGTAATTAAGGATCCCTCACGGTCTTTGACATCGAACCAAAATTTGAGTGAGTCAGTTTGTTCGAAATAGTCAAAAAGTCTAATAGATATTTCTCTTTGGATGAAATAACGCCAATAATTATAATCGTAAGGGCTGTAAATTATAAAAATTGCCAATCGCTTAAAAGGAATGGTAGTAAATAAGGGATTCGTGCAAAAACTTAGGAGGTTAGATTTACCATCCCCCCCCTTCTTGAACCTCATTAGTATTTGAAACAAACTATGACTTGGATATTGCAGTGAGATCTACGTTCAATGATAAATTTGGATAAGATCAGTTATTAGCTTTGTTATGTCCGTGTAATTCTAGGTTGATGAATTGCGGATTGCTCATTATATCTGCTATGGACATGACCATTAATCCATTTATCGTCTTTCATTCCAGGTAAAATAAAAAAAAAGTTTTTTTTTCAGAAACTGAATATTGCAGTGAGATCCACGTTCAATCATAAAATTAGATAAGATCAGTTATTAGCTTTGTTATTTCTCTGTATTCTAGGTTGATGAATTGTGGATGTTTGATTATATCCGCTAAGGACATAATCATTAATCCATTTATCGTCTTTCATTCCAGGTTAAATATAAAAAAAAATTAGATAAACTTAATAAGCACCCTTAAAATTAAAGCGAGCAGAGATTATTCTGTATATGGGAAGCTGCCCAATCCTCTTTACCTTACTCTTTCTGCTAAGGTTGGTTAGTACTTTAAAAAGCTTCTCACTCTAAGTGAACGGTCCTCTTGTTTAGTAGTCATTCTTATAAAGTTTGGACAAAAAGTCACACATTTGTAGAAAGAGAAAGGGTTTGATAAGGACCAGCCTCATAAATGGAATAATTTCTCTTCGTTATAAGGTTTAATGTTGTTCTTTTCTTTCAGTGTAAAAAACTTGCTGGGAAATCAGCCTCCAGCCTCCATAGAAGAATTTCCTTCCCCGCAAAAAAAAAATATCTATGGAAAGTTTTCTCCTGTGTATCTTACGATAATTCCTGAGTAAATTCTCTTTAGCCTACTTTCATTTGAAAAAAAGAATTTTTAAATGTTTTTAATGTAAAAAATCCTACAGTGAGAATTGCTGCTGTGGATTTGCCATACGCGAATTAATCCCCTAGATAGTTTTAACCTTGCTAGAATTTTCCCTGGAACGTCTCGACACGTAAAATTGAGTTGCCAAAATAAAGTTAAGACAAATAAAAAGCATTTCGGGTAGAAATTCTAGTAAGTTTTCGCATAAGATTTTCCATGGAACGTTCAATCTCCTTAAAACCTTCCTCTTTTCCACCTCCTATGGAAAACCCCGGCCTGCTGAAATCCTCATAACAAACAAAAATCCAAACTTTTAGACATGGGAGCTTGAAACCTTGGCAGTTAGGATATCTGATATGGTTAATCTGATGGTACAATTTTTCGTAAGATTTCTTGACTCTTAGGGGATGTTTCCATCCTTTTTGAAAATCAGGCAAGATTTCCTCAGGCTTGTTGGTTCTGAAGGGTAGACTTTAAGAATTTTGCGTACTTGGAATCAGTATATAAACCTATTCTTTTTATATATCTATTGTTATAGAAATTCAGTTTTTAGAGTTTCGATTATTATTGGGCCGAGTCACTCCTTGCTTAAAATTTTCTGTTACGAACGCTTTGATCTTGGTTATGACGTTTTTTTTCGATATTAACAGAAATAAAACACTTAGTTCAAAAGCTTTTAGTAAAATACTAATAGTGTTCTAATCTTCAGAGGGCTTGGGGAGTACTCATTTTAGTTTCTGCTTGGTTACTTGGTTATAATTTGTACTTCCAATTTGTTTTCGCTTTCATTTATTTATTGATGGTCATTTGTGTTAGTTAAAGGTTTGAAAACTTATTTGACTTCATTTCTGCTTATTTCTGGTTTACTGTGTCTTTTTACTCTCAAAAATATATTTCATGGAAAATTTTTTAAAATCAATTTAGAAAAGAGGCTAATCAAGGCGGTGATAAGAAAAGAGACTCAATAACTGGGAGTAGTTAGCAATGGGATCAAGTGTTTTCATCTTCCTTAATGCATCTTCCATTGGAAAAATACCTCAGAAAGTAGTGTAATTCTAATAAAAAAAAAATATCTCCTCCTCTTCCTTGGGTGACCGTATATTCCCAAGAAGCAATAAATACTTTCTCAGGGGTATATTTTAAGGAATGAAAAACAGCGACGCAACATTGAGGTTATGATAAATTGCTTTCAGCAATAAAAGGAAATTGAACTTAAAAAACGAATATAATCTGTCTAATGGAGACAGAAAATCACTTAAATCTTAAATAAACAAAACTCATCCGAAGCATGATAGAGGATGGCAACCCTCGTTTCAGCAAATATAATCAGCGAATTATTACCATTAAATTTTCACCATCTAATTCATCTGCAATAGACATGTGAGATATACCCTTTTGTCACGGACACGACAAAGTTTTCTGTTTGACTTTTTCTTGCGGCGTTTGGTGAAATATTATTTAATGCTTTGATTTTTGCAAAAGACAAGCAGTCTTAGATTTTGAAGGATTTTCTGCCAATTTTAATCTATATCATTCTAGTTCAAGCCACCGAAGATAATTATTTCAAGTTTGATAGTAGAAAACACAGCCAAGTCTGATTTACAAGTAACAATGGAATGGATATCCCCCAGAGGGAATGCAACCGATGATACAGCAGCAGGTACTTCCCCTTTCTTTCTTTCTGTACATAAAAACATAAATTCTGTTCTAAGTGGAGTTGGCTATGGAAAAATGTCCAACCCGTACGCACATTGACCTGATCATTAAAGATATCAGTTACAAATGCCTTTTGCATTAAAAAAATTATTTGATTATATTTTGAAGAATTTTTGCATAAAAGTCAATACAAATATTGTTAAATTATGGTTAACACCAAAGAATATAGACGTTAGTTTAAGACGGAACTATAAAAACTGGAAGTATAATAATTAGTGTTTAACCTACCTAGGGATTTATCTCAGAATGAGGGTTAAAACACAGGAATTTGTTTTCAGAGTTTAGTATTTCCTACCTTTTTGAGTCTTATTTAATTTTTAAATTCTAAAGGTACGAGAGGTTCATACAAAGCCAAATTCTTTTTTCCCAAATTTTTAGCTAGGTACCTTTAATTAGATGATAGCAAAGAAATACATATAAGCAATTCTGTGTTGACTCAGATCCATCTTAGGGAGGGTATTTGGACGGTATATGCATAAAAGAGCTTTATGTGGTAAGATTGCCTGTTGTATCTTGAAGCTATTTATAAACACCAGTTTTGCAATACGCAATCGAATAAACCGTAGAAAGGGGTAAACTTTGAACGTTAGGGGGTAAGTTTGACCAATATCAGTAAAGAAACAATGAGTGCTCTCTTTTGGACGACAATAGAATTACTCGATCGTACTTTTTACTAGATTATTGATAGATTACATCTGGATCAGAAGAAATCTTAGTTCTTTTTTTGCAAGAATATTTGATCTGTCCTAAATTGTGCAAAAGTGGTATACGTAAGTTCCCCCTTTTTTACTTAGATAAACTAAATTAAGGCTTTTGTTTTATATTTTTCTAAGGCTGAGGTGCCAAATGGTCAGGTTTTCAGGTTAGATCATTGTGTTCTTCCATATATTCAAGGTAGCAGTAGTGTTCAAAGTTTCTCGCAAGTATTTCATTTTTCTAGGGTAACTTCGGAAATTTTTTCATAGGGGGGCAGAGGGTACACTTGCCCAAAGAAACTTATAAGGAGACAAAATTTTAGATAAATAATCTGACGATTGTATTCATTATGTAATTTTTTTAATAGTGTTACTATTAAAATAAAGTAAGGGGTGCAGTTTACAGTAAATATAAGCAGATTCAATCCGAAATTTTCATTTTTCCCATATCTTTAGCACCCTTTCTTGTAAGCAGAAAAGTAAGCAGACAAAATTTAATTAATTTTAATAGATTTTTTTGTGATATTTTGTATTCTAATTTTGTTAATAAAAGAAAATAAATAATTGACAAAATTGTGTTAATGAATAATTTTTTAATAAATTTATTTGTTAAAATTAAAATTACACTTATTTGGGGGGATTCTAATCAATATTTTGCCCTAGGAGTAGAAAGGTCAGAGCCGCCAATGTGCATTGCCAATTGTTAAACTTTGCATTGAATTGTGACTTGCTCTGTTGTTCAGACCTCTTGGAAACCATTTTGAATCTATTGACCCCAGGAACGTGCAAATCAAGCTTATCTGGTCAGCTTAGTTTTTACTAGTGTTAACCTAATTCCTTGAGACCTGCTTTCATTTCTTATATGAGTGGAAGTCATTTTCCCCTTGGAAATCTGGAACTCAAATAACCTTATTACCTTCAATCGAGCTGTGAAGGGTCATTACAGTAATACTGTGTAGATTTGAATGTCGTGCGGTCCTCCTCTTTTCGGTCTTTTTCTTTTCTTTTCTTTTTTTTTTCTCTTCGTCACATCCCTTTTTTTCTCTTTTTTTGGATAAATCCAGTCAATTCGCTGTTTCTATTTGTTGATTGTTTACTTATTCTTTAGTTAAGTTTCTGCCATAATCAAGCACTTTTGTGCTTGACTAGCGCAGATTATGTACATGTAAGCATGTGATTTTGTTTAAATATATAGGATTGAATTGATTGAATTGAAAAATTTGACAATCAATAGGAGAGACAAAGAGTCATAAAGTTAGATATAAAAAAAAATAGTAAATACAAGTAAAATCACGATTTATTCTCAAAATAATGTGAAAAAATAATTTAAGGCAATTGAATTGGGGTCCTTGGTAATTTCATTTAAAATATGATGGATTTTAAAATTTCATTTTCAGAAAAGGGCCATGGCCTTTGTTTTACCGCTAAGGAGGTTTATTTACCAGACTGAGGTTTATCTACCCAATTTAGCCGGGTAAATAACCAGCAAAAAATAAGTATCTACAAACTTTCGAAACATAAACAAAAATAATGGAAAAACAATTTATTCCTCGGGATTAAGCCTATCAGAGGCAACGCTCTACCGTTGCCTGTAGTAAAGGGCCACAAGCCTTCAATGTATTGTTATTTGTTTATTTTCCTCGTTCACTTCGTATTGAAGGGAAGGCCTTAAAAACTTTGGAGAGGGGTCATTCGGTGGAAACTTGAAAGATCTAGTGTCGTTTCTAAGGGTCAATTAACCTCTAACTGTGGATAATTGACCCTAAGTAAGGGTCAATTAAAGGGCAACCGACCTGCTTGCCATGCCCATTTTTGCTAGTGGCTGTTCTGTTGGCCCCTTCAAGCTTCTATTATTGCTGGCATTTACCCATTAGAAGAAGAAAGCAGAGGTGAAAATTTTACTGGCCAACAGCCTATCTTTCTACTTTTCTGCTAGAATGGTGAAAGTCTGTAGGCGAAACATCATTCGCTTTTTATGCCTTCCGTCAAACACTACAGATATACTGAAATCACTTGAAGTTTCTTTTTTTGTTCGAACAAAAAAGCTTGGAGGAAAATACTTAATGATTACATAATGGACAATCCAAAAGAAACTACATGAAGAAAAGAAAATTCCTCAGCTTATGAAACTACTCCTGGAAAATCTATTGTCAAATAAAAAAAGACAATCTAAACTATGACTTTACCAAGTGCTTATTATACTCCAGAGTCATCCAGGATCACCTACTTGCTGCTTAGAAAGCTCAATAAGAGGTTGTGAGTAGCGCCGGCAAACTTTTATTGGACGTCCTACAAGCTCACATATTTGACAAATATGCAAGGAATACGACGTGCAAATTTATTAGCATTGCATTGAAGAAAAGCATCGGGGATGCACAATATTCAAGTTGCAAGTACGACATGACTGGCGTATCGAGATACGAGAATGGATCTGAAATAGAGGTTGATCAATAAGCTAGAACTGGCCCTTCTACTCTGTAAAGTGGGGCAGCAGCCAAAACCGATCCAAATTAATCAATAGCCTGCGTGGATGGACATTAATCCATCACAAAGTTCTTTATGGGTTGTATTTATGAGTATTCTGTGGTGTTGAAGGTAAATGGGAAAGTCTAATAGCTTGCTGAACACAATGTGCCTGCAAAAAAACAAAGATGGATGCTTCGATTTTTCTGTGGTGAAAGACTCAGTATCTATTCGTCAGCCGCTCAGTATTCTACGTAGAATGGTCCTGGTGTTTTACGATTCGATGCAGAATGACGTGTTTCCCGCATGCAAAAAACAATTTTTAGCTACCGCTAGCTTATAAAAAAATATCACAAAATAAGCTCGATTTTTTCGATTTTTTAATTAAAAACTATCCCTTTCAACGGTATGATGGTTTGCAAAAACAGTTTAAAAACTACGACTTTTGGTTATTCTTAAATAAGTTCCAAAATGGAATTTGAGCAAGAATAAATTCATTGACTTTGTGTGACATTAGGCAGGATTAATATCCTTCATTTCATTGCTACAGATCATTTTTATTGGGGGGGGGGAGTTTGAGGAGTTTTTTCTAATACTTATTTACAATATTTTAAAATAATATGAGCTTTAAATGACATTAGAAGCTACTACAGTTGTTAACACTGCCTTGCAGTTCAAAGTCGCCTGATGCCAGCATAACTGTGCATACTCTTGATTTTCAAAGCTTTGCTCTCTACTTTCTCCAACGCAGTACCTTGTTTACTTTAAATCCTTTCTTAAATCCATAAATACACGATTTTCGTTTATCCGTAATCTATTATCCGAGAAGGTTCACCTATCAATCTTAACCTATACTTTATTACATTACTAGAATTTGGAAAAACAATCAGTAATAAAAACATAACAACGGTAGAGTTATATACCCCAAAACATCCCTCCAAGATATACAAAATGTAAAAAAAGTTCTGTTGATGAAAATACAGTTGAATACTGTGTTGTTTACCGAATTGCGATTTTCTGGAGAATCACCACTTACCATGGTCATGCGTAGCGCCAATTGCAGATAAGGAGTGTAAAACAAAATAGAAACCACAACCATCTCAAAACACAAGAAAACCTTAAATATTTGAAACAGAACGCATTATCGTCGGGGGTTTGTTGGTCTTTGTTGGAATTTATTAGTTTAAATATTTGTCTTTGTAATACTTAGGCCAAGAACACTCCAGTGAACAAAATAAACTTATAAAATATGTTGGTTTACCGAGGAATAGGGGTAAAAGAGTTCTTTTTTCTTCTGAGTGGCTTGAAACGTTCCTGGACAAGGGAACCCCAATATAGAAATTGGGGCCATGAACCCTAACAGACCGTGTTTATTGTAGTTTATTATAAGCAAAACAATGGCACGCAACACTTCATTCGGTCACACAATAAACAGTATAAATATTAAGATTAATTTAAATCTGAGTTACATTTTACAACTTCTAGATACAGAAACTTTCAAGGGGTGCTCCTAAGACTTTTCCCCGTCCCTCCCCTGAAAAAAGGAACCCAAATTTACCCAATTTGTGTGCACATCTTATTTGAACTATCAAAGAATGTTGGTTTTTTCATTGGTGAAAAAAAAGAGTCTTAATTTTTTCTTTTCTGTCTCAATACCCGTACCACTAATATAGGTTGAACGGGTTGAACTTAAGAAAATCTAGTTTTCTTTCCTTTTTTTTTAAGCCTTTATTAAAAAAAAAAATGGAAAAAAACGGAAAAAAATAGTATTGCTTTCGATCACGGATGTACCGTTTTGTGTAGGTTCGGTTGTTTGACTTCAATAACAAATGATGATTTAAACACTGATTTCACCCCCTAGTCACTAATACATGGTATAGCTTAGATGCTCACTTTGCTGATTGTATTGTGTTTAAAGCCTGCCTTTGTACGCTTAGCTTTTGGAATGCTTTTGATCAATTTTCTGTTTTTGATTTTTAGCAAATAGTTATTAGCACAAATAGGTCAACATTAAGATTTAATTTTGATTCTTAGAATCTAAAATCAAGGGTTTGTGGTTACCAATTTTTGGACAACCCAAAAGCATGTAAAGTCAGGACTGTGTCAGGATAGCTTCTAAAATTCCTTTACCCCAGGTAATGAATCATTAAAATAGATGGCGTTTATGAATTTATCCTCTGACAATTCACTAATTAAGTAAATGAAATAATATTATTTCAACTTATTAGGTTTGGTTCTGAGAGTTTGGTTCTTTGGGGAATGCTTTACTTTTTTTGCCTTTTTATCCTGGTTAGAGCAACCATGTATGTTCTATCGAAAATATTTTTATTATTATTGTTATCACTTCCTTTTTTGATTCTTAGAGAATTACGGGGTGTAATATATCCACGTACACTTATTTTTCAACCTTCAGCTATTCCCTTGATATACAGACGTAGTGTCGAACCAACTTCGGTGCCACAAAGAGTTTATTGAGATCCAAAATTATTAATAGCCATCCCTGCATTTAATTTCCTAAATTTCTCAAGTACCGAAATCTGTGAGCTGCTGCCAAAACTTTAGTTACAAAAGGGATGTAACTCCAGGTACCAAAGAACTAAGTTTGGCTTTGCTGGTCTTGTAAGTTCTCAGAACCTCCGAGTGAACATAACAGCTGGTTGCATCGAAGAACTAACTCCCTGTTTAAACCATGTCGTATATGTGAAAAGCAACAAACGGTGCTTTTTTTTCATCAAGTGCAAATCCATGATGAGTCGCACTTGTTTTACTAATTTCATACGGCAAAACATGAATTTTAGGCCTGCAATAGTATTTGTTAACGAATTCAGGCTGGCAACTTACTAATTATTATTTTACAGTTTCTAGCTACGAGGTTCGCTATTCGAGTAGAATTGAGACAATTCTAGAGGGAGACTTTGCAGTTGTTGATGAGTTCACTGAATGCAGTCCAGTTGCCCCAGGAAATACACAAACATGTCGTTTCAATATCTCCAACTTCACAGAGATCACTGCGTTTTTTAGTGTTGCTGCAGCAGTAGAAACGGAAAAGGTAACTTTAATTCTTACAGTTATGGAAACTTTGTCTAGGATATATCATTAGGAATGGAAGCTTCCTACGAGGGCGTAACGAGGGAGGGTTTTAATGGAATAGGATGAAGGAGGAGCGTGCATGGCTGTTTTGGTTTCAGGTGACTTCACGTGCTAAAGTGACTTGTTACTTGTAGTAGCAATAGTAGTATTGGATCATCATTGTTTTGTTTTACTGTAAACATTTTGAAGTTTTAATAATTCTCGATTTTAATAATTGAATCTCAAATTAAACCTCCATAAATAGAGAAATTATTTAGTAAATGCTAAACTTTATTATTGCTGGGCAAAAACTCCTCTCCATGGTTATAACGGGAGCCGCAGGAGGTAGACTGTTAGAGCTTCTAGCCCCTAAAGACGTTATTACGCACACCTTGGCAATACTATGGCGCACATGTATAGAAAACCTACGTAACAGGGCTTGCTTGTTAAATCACAGTGAATGTTTTCTAAGATATGTCTGTTATGTCATAGGAAATTGAGGGTGACGCAGTCTTGCATGGCTTTGCTCCAGTATTTTTAGGATTCTTCTTCAAAAATTTTCAGGAGTTCATTTACCCCCAGGATTACTATTGTTGATTTCATAGTTTCTCTGATTCTTAAGAAAATATACAATGACCAGGACTTGTTTGCTTCAGTATTTCTAAGATTTTTCTTTAAATGACTTTCAGGAGATTCTTTACTCCC